>NW_024376962.1:0-25760 GCF_016835505.1 Polypterus senegalus | reverse complement strand
GGTTAACCTTACAACACGATTCTTCAAAAATATTAAGGAACATTGAAATATCTTCATAGTAATGCGTGTTTAATTATTCTCTCCGTCTATCCTTCCAATGTCACGCCCAGTCCCAGTAAATATACAGTGCGAGGCAGGAACAATACGTGAACCTGCTAGCGCCACGGCACTGTGTCCTCACATGTTTAAAGACAGATTATTTGATACAGTGATATAAATACTCCGAAGCTGTGCAGTGGGAGTAATATGGAAGAAGATGATCCCCTGTGGCAACCCTTAAAGGGAGCAGCTGAAAGATGAAGAAGAAGAAAGTGCAGTGAGAGTAACAACACTAAAGCAGCTATGGTATTTAGAATAGCTTGCCATTTCCGTGGACCAATATATTATTACAGGTAATTACAATCAGATGCATTAAACTAATAAGCAATATGCGTGTGGGGTACAGCCCAGACACAGACAAGTAGACATGATATTTTCACCACACATGTTTATCTATACTAATAAAAGGCAAAGCCCCTCACTCACTCACTCACTCACTCACTCACTCACTCACTCACTCACTCACTCACTCACTCACTCACTCATCACTAATTCTCCAACTTCCCGTGTGGGTGGAAGGCTGAAATTTGGCAGGTTCATTCCTTACAGCTTCCTTACAAAAGTTGGGCAGGTTTTATATCGAAATTCTACGCGTAATGGTCATAACTGGAAGCAGTTTTTCCCCATTTACTGTAATGGAGATGAGCTTCAACGCCGTGGGGGCGGAGTTTCGTGTGACATCATCACGCCTCCCACGTAATCACGCAGTACATAGAAAACCAGGAAGACCTCAAAAAGCGCTGAAGAAAACATGCATTATATAATTGAGAATGCAGCTAAAACAATAAGAAGAGCGAAAGTGACATATGCAACCATATTGATGAGTTCTGCTACTGAAACAAAGCACGGTGTAAACCTACACTTTAAATTAAGTTCATAGACAGGCTGTACGCTGGCTGTAATTTAGTGCCTGCCCATATAAGGTCAGTCTCAGCGGCAATGCAATAGCAAACTGCCACTAAATATTCACGGGTTAAGGACTGTGCTTATGGAGAGGAAGATGAGATGGTCAGGGTGGTGTTTGACACAAACTCAGCTAAACTGCTTAGAGAAAGTTTTAAGTGCCAGGACTAAGGTAACATTAAATACAGCCGCGGACATAGCACCAGATGGCACCAGCACAGCTGGGAACCTTCGATGCATGTACACCGAGCGGCTCACGTGAACTGACGCAGTGCACAGATAAAAGGCAACAGTTCCAAAGAGCACTGAACAAAAACCGAATTACACAATTGAAAAGGCAGCAAAAAATATGAAGCGTCTCATACATACAAGCATATTCATAAATCCAACTACTGCGGAAACAAAGCACACGTTGGAAAAAGTCAATCTCCCGCTAAAGGAAGACAGTGTAAAAAAAACCCGTGCATGCAGTGTGTCAGGTCTCAGATAAAGAAGAAGACGAGCTGTTTATTGATGCAGTAAGAAACGAATCGATGAATGAAACCTGTCCTCTTTACAACGATTGACAAACACGGAATGTAACTTGAACACAACACATCCTACAAATACGAACCTGATTGAAAGAAATAATGATAATCAAATCCTTGATGACAGCAACACTCAGTAACACCCACAAAACAAATACTGTATATTGACAGTCATGTTACGTTATTTTAAAATGTTCCCTTTTCTTTTCTACCTTTTTAACACACTACTTCTCTGGATACGCGGGTATATATATATATGTATATATATATAACCCGATCTACGACTCAATAATGGATACTTTATTCGCCATCAGTGATTGTTTTGGTAAAGCCATACTCAGTGTATTCATTAGATGAACGGTAAAAAAGTAAGGGCAAGGGGAGGATGACTTATTGATGCATGCAGGCTGTAGTGCGCGTCAACTCTATCTGAATTGCGCTATCACATTTGAAAAAATATATCTTTTCAAGTTCTATTTAGTCCATATGTGTCAAACTCAAGGGTCAGGCCACATCCGGACCGGCGTAATTATATCCGCCCGAGATCATTTTATATACTGTATTATTGTTAATAAAGCCCGGTATATGAAGCGCTGGTAACACAATAAACTACAGATCCCATAATGCAGCGCTTCAGCTGCCTTGCCGAACAGTTACCGCGTTAATCAAGTCTACCTTAAGATGCAAGTTATTGCGGCTAGCTCACACGATGCTGAAGAGAAAAGTTGATTCTGAAAATAGAGCCTTTAAAAACCGATGGGAGGCTGAGTATATGTTTACTGAACCCGTGTGTCTCATTTGTGGAGCTAATGTGGCTGTAATTACAGAATTTAATCTAAGACGGCACTATAAAACAAAACATCAGGGTAACCTGAAAGACCTGAATGCAATGCAGAAGATACAGAAAGCAGAAGAATTAAATAAGAATCTGACACTTCAGCGGACGTTTTTAACCGTGCACAATCACAAAGTGATTTCAATTGAGGCTGCTTTTATGGGAGACACAACCACTTGCCCCACTTTCCTATTACCAAGTAATGTTAAACCAAGTCGTCACTACGGTGTTCCCAAATACGCACTTTGCTGATAAACTGAGCGCACTGAGTTTGCACGGCGCTTTGGTGACTTGAAGAACAAAAAAAGTCCGTCTACATGTGGCTCGAACCTTGTGCATGTTTGGTAGCACATATCTGTGTGAGAAGCTCTTCTCAGTGATAAAGACTAACAAAACAGCACACAGGAGTCGCCTCACTGATGAGCACCTGCAATCCATCCTGAGAATCTCCACAACACAGAACCTCACACCAAACATAAACGAACTTGTTGCCAAAAAGATGCCAGGCGTCCAGCTCTAAAATGACATATGAGCAAAGACAACTGAATGATTTGATTTGTTATTGCTGAAAGGAACACATTTTATTTATATTTCCAGGTTTTGTTATGCAGCATGTTCATATTTGAATTTGTATAATTTTGACAGGATATATTTTTATGGAAAATCTTTTGGGATATTTAAAATCTAAGTTTATTTTTATAAAATATAAAATTACATAAGAGTAAAGAAATTTGAATGTTTGTTCTTTTAACGTTTACTTTATTTCTAACTTGTATAATTTAGACAGGATATATTTTTATGGAGAGCAAAATATTATAAGTTGTTTAAGGTTTGAGTTGATTTATTCAGGAATAATATTCCTGTCTGTTTTACCATTCCTACCAAAGATATTTCTGTCGACTAAATAAAAATTCCTTCTATTTAAAATTTAAATAGAACTTGAACAAATACGATAGTTCATAATATCCATGCAGACTTGCAATGTAAGAGCGTGTCATCCGTTTTAACAAACAGCGTATTGCACTGATACGAAATAGCTGTGTATATATGTAGATATGTATGTATATGTATATATATGTTTATATATGTGTGTGTGTGTATGTATGTATGTATATATATCTGTATTTGTGTGTGTGTGTATGTATGTATGTGTGTCTGTATTTATGTGTGTGTGTATATGTATGTGTATATATATGTAGATATATATATATGTATGTATATATGTGTGTGTATATATGTGTATATGTATAGATATGTATATATATATATATATGTTTGTGTGTGTGTGTAAATATATATATATATTTATATTATATATATATATATATATGACAGCAACACTCATCGCTCACAAGAGTGACAAAACAATTACATTGACAATCATGTTACTATTTTCAAAATGTTTCCTTTTCTTTTCATTGCTTCATTAACACATATCACTCCGCCAGTCGGCGGGTATTTTGCTAGTCTATACTAATAAAAGGCAAAGCCCTCACTCACTCACTCACTCACTCACTCACTCACTCACTGACTCATCACTAATTCTCCAACTTCCCGTGTGGGTAGAAGGCTGAAATTTTGCAGGCTTATTCCTTACAGCTTACTTACAAAAGTTGGGCAGGTTTCATTTCAAATTCTACGCGTGATGGTCATAACTGGAAGCTAATTTTCTCCATATAATGTAATGGAGTTAAGCTTGATGGCCGTGGGGGGCAGAGTTTCATGTTACATCATCAGCTCCACATAATCACGTGAACTGACTGTCAACGCATTACGAGAAAACCAGGAAGAGCTCCAAAAGCGCTGAAGAAAACATGCATTATACAATTGAGAAGGCAGCAAAACAATAAGAAGCGAGCGAGTGACACATACTGTACAAGCATATTCATGCCTGCAGCTACTTCGGAAACAAAGCACGGTGTAAAGCTAAAGTTTAAACTAAGGTCATAGACAGGCTGCCGCTGGCGTTTGTCATGCCCAGCATCGCTAATGCGGGATACAAGTTTAATGAGAGGATGCAGGGTATAAACGACACTTTTGATCACTTTGTAACTAAGTTCAAATTGCACATGAAGGGCTGTGCTTATGCAAATTCCGAGAGACTGTGTTTGTGGGGGGTTGACAGTTAAAGGGTAGGGAAGTCACGCCATCATCTCCCTCCCATTCACCTCATTTCGCCTGAGCTGCGTTCCGCGGCTAACGCCATCTTCTGAAGCAACTTTGTCACACTGCCACCAAATACTTACAGAAAAATCCACAAGTTAATACACACGCTGTCTCTAGAGTTTCTACACACTGAATCCTCCAGGCACTACTTACAAAAGGTCACATTGACAATCGTGTTACGTTATTTTAAAATGTTTCCTTTTCTTAGCACAAGCACAGCTGAGAAGCTTCGATGCATGTGCTCCATAACGCGTTAAAACATAATGCATTTAATCACACTTTGCATTACAAGCAAAGAGGAACTTTTGTCAATGCATGATTTCCTGGTACACCGATTACATTGATCAGCGCTTCTCGATTCATTTTACCCTCGCACCACCTTGGTTTGAGAAGAAGTATGAAAAAATATGAGGTTAACACAGAAAAACAGATCACTAATTCAAGCTTTTTGAATAATCGATTCGCCATCAATATTTGTTTTGGTAAAGCCATACTCAGTGTAATCCTCCTTCCATTTTATAATTTTTCCACCACTAGCCATGATTAAATGAACGGTAAAAAAGTAAGAGCGAAGCGAGGGTGACTTATTCAGGCAGGCATATATATGACAGCAACACTCATGACAATGTCAATCGTTACGTTGTTATTAAAATGTTTCCTTTTCTTTTCATTACTTCTTTAACACACTACTTCCGTGCTGATGGGTATTTTGCTATATATATATATATATATATATATATATATATATATGAATGACCTCCAAAGAGCGGAGACTTTTGATATCGTGGGTCTCCTGCCCAGCAAAAGTCGAGCAGCCGGCACGCTACGCATAGCTGTGCCGGCCTTTGAGACGCTGACTGCGCTTCTGCCTTAAGTCAAAGTGAGCACTTTTAATTTTTTCATCCTCCCCTGAGCTATAGCCCAGACAAGTGCAAACACGGACCCCTTTTCTACACCACAGCAAACTAATATTAAGCATTCACACTTTCTTGTGTGCGACGATATGATTATGAGGTCATCAGCTTGGATTATGAAGACACGCACAGGAGTGGAGGACCAACAGTGCCATCACAGCCAATTAATGGCAGGGATGTCTCACCAGTCTACACAAGACCCAACGCGACTGTCCCCAAAAGGCACTTATATCACAGCTAACATATCTCTCTACACTATATAAAAGAAAAAGGCAACCTTCCTTTCTTTACACCTTTTTTCCTTTTATCCCAAACCAAAGCCTTTCTCTCTTAACACTGCAGAGGACACAAAACTAATTTTCTTTAATTGCTGGTAATGCCGGTAAGGCACATTTTACCAGAGGCAGAAATTTGGACATTCACATAGAAAATGTAATTTCTATACCACAGCCGTGTAGCCTTTCCAAAGGGATCTACTACCGAGAGATGATCCATATACATTTTAGCTGCTGTTAATGTTTTACTGTTTAATAACTTATAGGCTATATTTTATTATTTTTCCCTTGCACCCAGTGACCAAAGCTATACACACACATGTAGACACATACATATATATACACATATATATATACCTGTGTGTATGTTTGTATGTATGTATATATATATATATATATATATATATATATATAAAAATATATATATGTAGACTCAAACCCATTATGACAGCAGCAATCCAAGCTGTGAGAAAACAGTAAAAAAGAGGCGTGTCAGACGTCGTGGTACATTTTCTGATGCAGCTAGATGAAATCAACTTTGTGATGCTGCCGCCAAATACACAAAACAATTACTTTGACAATCATGTTACGTTATTTTTAAAATGTTTCCTTTTCTTTTTCATAACTTCTTTAACATACGACATCGCTGCGAAGCGCGGGTATTTTGCTAGTTTTACAATATTTACAATCTAATAAAGTGCACAAACCCAGCAGCACCAATCCCCCCTCAAGTCCAGGCCTTCTCACAATGCCTTTCAGTTCTCTGATCCACCTCCACTCTTCTCCTCCAAACTCTGTCCTCTTCCAGCCAACTCCAGCCATCGAATGGAGGGAGGCGGCCCCTTTTATACATGCCCGGATGAGCTCCAGGAGTTTCCCGACACTCTGGCTGCGCACCCGGAAGCACTCCAGGTGTCCCCGGTCGTCTTCCTTCCAGCACTTCTGGGTGTGGCGGAAGTGCTGAGGTCCAGGGCTCCAAAGGCACCATGGCGCCCCCTGGTGGTGACCACGGGCCCCTACAGGGTTGAGCTTCAAAGCTCTGTACTCGTGGCACCCAAAGCAACCAGGGTGGTCGCCCTCACATGGTCTCCGGTCCACCTGGGTGTCCTGGCTGGTCAGCAGCCCCAACCACTCGCCACAGCGGTTAATTTCAGTGTATTTATAAAGCCGCATCACTAATGTGGATCTGAAAAAGAAAGATAAACCACACAGGAACAGTAGCACTGCTTTGACGCTGGGTGCCGCCAGTCTGCAAAACCGAGCAGAGAACTTGCGTCCGACAGGGTATGAGGTACCATGGAAATGTGCGTGGCTTTACGACAAGTTTAGGTTTTATACATCGCAATTTGAACATAGAAATGTTCTTACGGAACATTTCTTTTTTTTTTATTTATTTATTTAATTTTATTACAATCAATACATAGCAATCAAGTTTTACAAAAAAAAAGAATTATGCTAAGAACAGATCGATCCCCACCCTTGAGAGAGAGAGCAAGCCAAACGGTGTAAAATTTAAGGCTTTTAAAAATACCTAAATCAACAAATTCTCTGTGCTTTATAAAATCATTTCAAAATATTACTGATTAGATCCTGCCATGTTTTGAAAAAAGTCTGCACAGATCCTCTAACTGAGTATTTGATTTTTTCCAATTTTAAATAATATAACACATCAGTTTCCCACTGACTTAAAAGAGGAGAGTTTGGGTTCTTCCAGTTTATCAGAATAAGTCTGCGTGCCAACAGTGTAGTGAATGCAATCACAGTTTGTTTGTCTTTCTCCACTTTAAGACCCTCTGGAAGAACCCCAAACACAGCTGTTAATGGGTTAGGAGGGATTGTGAGTCCAAGACTGTCTGAGAGGTAATTAAAAATTTTTGTCCAGAATAATGTTAATTTGGAGCAGGCCCAGAACATGTGACCTAGTGAGGCTGGGGCTTGGTTGCAACGTTCGAGGTTGGGTCATGCCCTGGAAACATTTTGAGAGTTTTAGTCGAGACAGATGTGCTCGATATATAATTTTGAGTTGTATAATTGTATGCTTTTGCATATGGAGCTTGAGTGAATTCTCTGCATTGCTACTTTCCACTCCTTTCTGATATATTAATTGAGAGGTCATTTTCCCAGTGTCCTCTTGGATCTTTGAAAGGAAGGGATTGTAAAAGGATTTTATATATTGTAGAGATGGAGTCTAACTCCTTGAAATTGAGCAATAATTTTTCCAGCGTGGATGAGGGTGCAAGATGAGGAAAATCTGGAAGGTTCTGTTTAACAAAGTTCCTGATTTGAAGATAGTGAAAGAAATTTGTAGCTGGAATGTTAAATTTGGAACGTAATTGTTCATAGGATGCAAAGACGTTGTCTATATAAAGATCTCTAAGCAAGTTAATTCCAAATTTTTCCAGATATTAAAACTGCATATGTTTGTGAGGGTTGAAAGAGGTGGTTCTTTTGCAGGGGTGCCACAGAAAGAAGCTTCTCCGTCTTAAAATGCTTTCTACATTGGTTCCAGATTCTAAGTGAGTGGAGCACAATTGGGTTATTAGTGTATTGCCGATAACGTGTGTTTATTGGAGCACAAAGCAAGGAATACAAAGAAGTACTGCAGGATTTTACTTCTATTGCGGTCCATGCCTGTGTATGTTCTTCTATTTGTGTCCAGGTTCTTATCGACTGTATATTTGCGCCCAGTAATAAAACTGGAAGTTAGGTAGAGCCATGCCGCTTCTGCCTTTTGTCTTTGTAGGGTCGCTCTTTTGATGCGTGGATGTTTAGAATTCCAAATAAATGAGGTTATTGTTGAATCTAATTGCTTAAAGAACGATTTATTAATGTATATTGGTATGTTTTGAAATAAAAAGGAGCTTAGGAAGAATATTCATCTTAACAGTGTTAATTCTTCCAGCTAGTGTGAGATGAAGGGTTGACCATCTATGCAAGTCTTGTTTAATTTTTTCCATACAGACGACGAAATTTTTTTGATAAAGAGCTTTATGTTTACTTGTGATGTTTACCCGAGGTATTTAAACTGTTCTGCAATGATAAAAGGAAGGGTGTCTAATCTAATATTATATGCTTGCGAATTCACCGGAAAGAGTACACTTTTATTCAGATTAATTCTGAGACCAGAGAGCTTTTGAAATTCTGTGAGTGCTGCTAAGACTGCAGGCACAGAATTTTCTGGATCCGATATATACAGTACCATGTCATCTGCATATAATGAGATTTTCTGTTCCAGTCCTTCTCTGCTAATCCCCTTTATCTGATCAGTATTTCGACAATGTATTGCCAGTGGTTCAATGGCAATTGCAAACAGCAGTGGTGACAAAGGGCATCCTTGTCTTGTGCCACGCTCTAGTTTAAAGTAGTCTGAGCAAATGTTATTGATGCAAACTGAAGCTTCTGGGTTAGTATACAGTAATTTAATCCATGCACAAATGTTCGGGCCAAACCCAAACTTCTCCAAAATAGTAAACAGGTATTTCCATTCAATCATGTCGAATGCTTTTTCTGCATCCAATGATAATAATATTTCTGGGGTGTTTGATTTAGGGTGAGTATATTACATTAAACAGGCGTCGAAGATTTGAAGATAAGTGTCGGCCCCTAATAAATCCAGTTTGGTCTTGTGATATTATTGAGGGGAGCACTTTCTCCATCCTTCTAGCTATGATTTTAGAGAGTATTTTAACGTCGTTATTCAGAAGTGAAATTGGTCTGTATGATGCACATTGTAATAAGTCCTTATTTTGTTTTGGAAAGACAGTGATTAGTGCTTGGCGAAAGGTTTGTGGAAGAGATTGGTTATCTCTGGCTTCTGTAAATGTTGCTAATAGGAGGGAGCTAGCTGAGCGGAGAATTTCTTGTAAAACTCTGCAGGGTAGCCATCAGGGCCTGCTGCTTTTCCACCTTGGAGTGACTTTATAGCATCCAGTAATTCTGATAATGACAGAGGTTTATCGAGCTCCTCCACACTAATAGCGTCAATTTGTGGTATCTGTAATTTATCCAGAAATGCATTAGATTGTATATTGTCTTCTTTAAACTCAGTAGTATATAGGGATTTATAGTAGTCTCTAAAAGTGTACATTATATTTTTGTGTTCGATGATTTTATCTCCATTCGTGTTAGTAATTACGAGATTGCTATGCACTTCTTGCTTGTGAATTTGTTGCGCTAAAAGCTTATTAGCTTTCTCTCCATGTTCATAATAATGATGTCTGGATTTGTAAATTAGTTGTTCGGTTTCTTTAGTTGTCAAGAGGTTTAATTCTGAATGTAGAGCCTGCCTCCTCTTATGTAGAGTCTCGCTTGGTAGTCTGGCATGTTCTTCATCTATTTTAGTAATTTCGCTTTTATCTCTGCTACTTTCTTCGCTTCGGATTTATTTCTGTGGGAAAGATATGAGATAATCTGTCCTCTTAAGAAGGCCTTAAGAGTTTCCCAGAGTGTTCCTGCAGAGATCTCAGGGGATGTATTTGTCTCTAGAAAGAATTCAATTTGTTTGGATATAAATTCAGTACAATTCTCGCCAGCTAATAGAAGCGGATTGAGACGCCATCTGCGGGTGAGTGTATGGGGCTTAGTAATTTCAGCTCCAAGATCATCGGAGCATGGTCTGAAATAACAATAGCATCGTATTTACAAGATTTAATCTTAGGCAAGAAGTTATTATCTATAAAGAAGTAATCAATCCTTGAGTAGCAATGATGTACTGGTGAGTAGAAAGAATATGTTCTTGAATTTGGGTTTAAAACCTCCAGGGATCTGATAAGTTGTGATCAGTTATAAACTTTGTAATTATCTTTGCGGTGTTAGAGTTGCCGTTCCCCTGTGGAGGAAGTCTTATCTAAAAGTGGATTTAGAACACAATTAAAGTCCCCAGCCATTATAAGTTTATGAGTGTTCAGATTGGGAATGGATGCAAATAAATTTTGTATAAATTCCTTATCATCAACATTAGGTGCATAAACATTTATCAAAATCATTTTACAGTTAGATAAGTCTCCCATGACCATCACATATCTCCCTTCAGGATCCAATACTACATCTGATGCTACAAATGGTACTGTTCTATGTATGAGAATTCCCACCCCTCTAGTTTTCTTTGTAAAACTAGAATGGAACATTTGGCCAGTCCAGTCTTTTGCAGCCGGAACTGATCCTTACTTAGTAAGTGGGTTTCCTGTAAAAATACTATTTTAGCATTTAGACCTGTTAGGTGAGAAAGTACTTTCTTTCTCTTTAATTCGTGATTCAGGCCTTTAACATTCCAGCTTACGAAGTTAACTGTCCCATCATGGAGACACTGATTCTGAGTTTTGGTGTCATATTATAGTCTTAACTGGAAGTGAAATAGTTTAGGTCTTAATTTCCTATTCCCCAAGAGTTGTTGCCATGCAGCTTATTATTACGTTGATAGTTATAATTATAAAGATTGAGATGATAGATTAGATATAGATCAAGCCTGCTCTCTTCTCTTCCCCTTAACCCCCACCCTCCCTTTTGCCTCCCCAGGTGAGGCTAAAACCCACTTCATGCAGTCCCAGTCCTCTGACATACCCAGAGACAGAGCACGTCCAAAGCACATCAAGCCCCCATGCAGTGGCGCTTTAAGGTTAAAAGATAGAGATATCTGTTACCAATATAGTCTTTAAAAGAGGAAAAAGAAAGAAAAGAATTTTGCACTTAATATATATATATATATATACATATATACATATACATATATATATATATACATACATACATACATATAATCTTCATCAATTTTAGTGCATTAAGATGATATCCCCAGATAATAAACCCAGGTGATGGTGTTAAAGATGTGTCCAAAACAAGCATAACAAGTCTTAATGCAGTAATAGCAATAACAGCAAACCAAGGGTATGATATTGAACAGTCTCATTTAGGGTACACATGAAATAATTAGAAAAGGAAAAGAGAAAAGAGGAGGAAAACGTAATTAAGCACAATAAAACACAAACATTTAGCCCTAGTAATACTAAGTAATGATAAGTAATAAGTAAGTAATAATAATATAAGAATATGAGAATATATGCTGATAAAAAACCCGTATTTTAAAAACAAATAGATCAGACAGTAGATTATTAATCCTAGCTTTATCATTTACCGCCATGACTCACAATTATGTATCAGAATAGTCCCGGGATCAACTTTCTTAACTCATTTTCTGCCTCATCCTTGCTAGCGAAAACATAGAAATGACCCTGCCATTCCACTTTCAGTTTTGCGGATACAGGAGGCCGTATTTGACATTGGCTTGCCGTAGCCGCTGTTTAATATTATAGAAGGCGGCGCGCGTTTGATAGCTGTTGCTGGAGTGAAGTCAGGGAAGACGCGAATGTGGCAATCTTCATATATAATAGCTTCCTTTTTTTTCCTGAGGAGTTCCATCACCTCTAACTTAAATGATAATCGTTCAAAACGGACTATAAAAGATCTTGGTCGGGTCTGACGGTGTTTGATCCGTACGCGTAAGCCGCTGCTATCTCAGATTCTGCTTTAAAGTCGCCCCGATTATTTTAGAAAAAGTTCAGTTGCGAATTTCACCGGTTTAAACTTTCTATTCTCCGCAAGCCTTCAATTCTGACATTATACCTTCTATTCCCATCTTCTAAAGCAGCCAGTCTGTCTCCAAGTTTTTCTCCGAGTTTTTACATTCCGAACTGACATTTACTGCTCTTTCCTCGGCACTGGCAGCTAGATGTTCGGCTATTTCGATCCGATTCGTGAATGTCTCACTAAGATGCTCCAATCGATCAGCAAGCGTGCTCAGTTTAGCCGAGTTTTTCTCAATGCGCTTTTCAATTTTATCATTTGCCTGTTGGATTTCCTGTTTTAATTCCTGTTTCAGTCTCTCATGTGCCTTTGCCGTTGCTTTCTCATTAGCCTTCTCGCTTTTCTTTATATCTTGCCTGAGCTCAGCGAGCAACACCTTCAGTTCAGATAGCTCAAATGTGCCTTCTTGTGCCGTAGATGAAGCAGCAGACTCTGCTGAAGCCGGTGTCCCCGCTGCTCCAGTCCCGCGTAATTGCGTAACTGAAGCCGCGGACCTCCCGGCCTTTCCAGTTTCAGGTAATCCTCTCCAATCGGCGAGCTATCCACATCTGCACTCACGATCGCACCTTCCCCTTTTCGCTCTCAGCTGGCGACGACGTGAAGCGGACCGTGGTCCCAGGAGTCTGTACTTTCGCCCATCTGATCCAGGTCTGTCTCTGAGAGGCCGTATCTCGAACTAGGGCTTGCTGATCGCAGCTTGATGTAGCTTTAGTCTTCGATTCTTTCGACCCCTTCTTGTTGGCCATGTTTATATGCGTTTACATATACTGTAGCGGTCCCTCTCGGGTTGAATAAATACAGGATATCTCAGAATAATAAGCAAATAATATGAAAAATAGCACCACTGCTAGCGGAGCTCCACTTCAGACGTCCATCTCTCGCATCGGACGAGACCAACATAGAAATGTTCTTACGGAACATTTGTGTGCGTACGCACCATTTATACATGAGGCCCCTGGTGTTCCAAACTATCCATTTCACAATTCCAGATGCCCGCTGTGTTCCTGGGAACACTCAAAGCTTTAGAAATCGTTTGACCTTCTTGCTCTGATCTATGCCTGACCACAGTTTGATCAAGGCTTGAGTTTTGTCCTTATAAGCAAGCTGTTTCTGTTTCTTTTTTCTTTTTCTGTTTTTTTTTTTTTGTTTGTTTTTCTGTTTTTCTTCTTCTTTTTTTGCCCTTTTGTTTCTTTTTCATTTGATGCTTTTTCTGTTTCTTGTTTCTTCTTTTTTTTTAACTTTTTATGTTTCTTTTTTTGGTTTCTTTTTTCTGTTCTTTTTCTTCATCTTTTTCTTCCTTTCTTCCCTTTTTATTTCTTTCTCTTTTGTTTCATTTTTTTCGTTTCTTTTTGTTCTCTCTTTTTCCTTTTGTTTCCTACTTTTTATTTTTCTTCATTCTTTTTTCTGTTTCTCTTTGTTTCTTTTTCCATGTGCTTGATCAACCTTCTCCAAACAGTTTAGTCCAGTTTTGCATTCCCCCACACCCCCCCCCACCCCGTCCCGACAGTCAAGCCCATCCTTTACCCAAGCCCACCCTTGTTCTGGTAGCCCTCACTCACTTCTAGTTGAGTCAAGTCAGTTTTATTTAAGAACCACATTTAAATTAGCAGAGGTCGACCAAAGTGCTGCACAGCTTCCATAAATAGATCAATACATATATAGATGAAGATGGTAATTCTATGCATGTTTGGTCTCTTAGCAGAACAACCAAAATGCAGCTGTGAGAAAAATGAATTTAAAAAGTTGAGTTTTAGGAGTTCTTTCAAATGATCCTCTGTGTCAGTTTGCTGATTAAAGTAGTCAGTGACTTGTGGGTTAAGGCAGACATAGGCCACCAATCTGTTCTTGTTCTACTAGACCAGAGAGCAGCATTTAACAACATAGACCACTGTATCTTTAAATTGCCTTAGTCAATGGGTGCCCCTCTTGGGCTGTGTCTGAAAGTTAGTTTCAGTCTTATTTAACAGTCTTATTAGTTGTGAAGATTGTAGTTGGGAGCTCCTTGATATTGTACAGCATATGGCGTACCATAATCAGCTCTTCTGGGCC
The DNA here is from genome assembly GCF_016835505.1 of Polypterus senegalus. Taxonomy (NCBI): domain Eukaryota; kingdom Metazoa; phylum Chordata; class Cladistia; order Polypteriformes; family Polypteridae; genus Polypterus; species Polypterus senegalus. The sequence goes on along the minus strand of NW_024376962.1, from coordinate 11,413 downwards.
CACTGTTATTTTCAATCCTGCTCTTTGGTCAGATTATCTCAAAACATTAAGTAAACTACCACAGTCGTGCAGATGTTCATATATTCTGAATTTATGCTCATCCTCCTCCTTCTCTCTCACACAATCACACACACTGACTAGCTTCTCAGAATGACTCTCTCTTGCTGTCCTCGTCCCCCATTTCTCACTGTGTCCCCAACACAGGTCTATGTGGACTCACAAGAATATTCCTGCCGAAACAGCCATTTTAAGAGGGGTCTCACTGCGATGAGCTGCAAGAGGTGTATGAAGGAGTCTCCTCCAAAGTGTTCAGTGTGTTTTTGGTGCTCTTCTTATTTCTACTCTCCTCTCTATCTACAGATAACAAGGAGGCCACAGTCACTAGTTGTCCAATATGGACAAGATGAGTCCAACTGTCCTGGGACCTTGGCACGAGACACACAAATATGAAGAGGGGGTCTCAGAAGTTCAGAGGTACAAGGAGGAGACAAATCCCACACTACCCTGGGGTTCTTTTGATGAATGGGATAGAAGTCAACGCGGAGCACTGTATATGGAGGTATGGACATCTAGAACAGGAGTGTTTCTGCATAAAAGAGGTGGTGGAGGAGGAGGACTATGATAGTGGACCTCTTGACTTTACAGTAGACTTTGAGCTGATGTCTAATATCACTAAGCAGAAAAAAGAAACTGTTGACAGTTTGAAGGAAGAAGACCTCAAGCAGGGGTCTGACAGGCAGTGTGTTAATCTAGATGAAGAGGGTCCTGGTTTAGGATGCACACCGAGTGGACACTGCTCCATACTGCATCATTCTGTCAATGTGACACCAGAACCTGACATGAATCTGACAGGCTCAAGTCCTTCTGGGGAAGGTACAGTGGTGTGAAAAACTATTTTCCCCCTTCCTGATTTCTTATTCTTTTGCATGTTTGTCACACAAAATGTTTCTGATCATCAAACACATTTAACCATTAGTCAAATATAACACAAGTAAACACAAAATGCAGTTTTTAAATGATGGTTTTTATTATTTAGGGAGAAAAAAAAATCCAAACCTACATGGCCCTGTGTGAAAAGTTAATTGCCCCCTTGTTAAAAATCCCCTACCTGTGGTGTATCACACCTGAGTTCAATTTCCGTAGCCACCCCAGGCCTGATTACTGCCACACCTGTTTCAATCAAGAAATCACTTAAATAGGAGCTGCCTGACACAGAGAAGTAGACCAAAAGCACCTCAAAAGCTAGACATCATGCCAAGATCCAAAGAAATTCAGGAATAAATGAGAACAGAAGTAATTGAGATCTATCAGTCTGGTAAAGGTTATAAAGCCATTTCTAAAGCTTTGGGACTCCAGCGAACCACAGTGAGAGCCATTATCCACAAATGGCAAAAACATGGAACAGTGGTGAACCTTCCCAGGAGTGGCCGGCCGACCAAAATTACCCCAAGAGGCAGAGACGACTCATCCGAGAGGTCACAAAAGACCCCAGGACAACGTCTAAAGAACTGCAGGCCTCACTTGACTCAATTAAGGTCAGTGTTCACGACTCCACCATAAGAAAGAGACTGGGCAAAACGCCTGCATGGCAGATTTCCAAGACGCAAACCACTGTTAAGCAAAAGAACATTAGGGCTCGTCTCAATTTTGCTAATAAACATCTCAATGATTGCCAAGACTTTTGGGAAAATACCTTGTGGACTGATGAGACAAAAGTTGAACTTTTTGGAAGGCAAATGTCCCGTTACATCTGGCGTAAAAGGAACACAGCATTTCAGAAAAAGAACATCATACCAACAGTAAAATATGGTGGTGGTAGTGTGATGGTCTGGGGTTGTTTTGCTGCTTCAGGACCTGGAAGGCTTGCTGTGATAGATGGAACCATGAATTCTACTGTCTACCAAAAAATCCTGAAGAAGAATGTCCGGCCATCTGTTCGTCAACTCAAGCTGAAGCGATCTTGGGTGCTGCAGGACAATGACCCAAAACACACCAGCAAATCCACCTCTGAATGGCTGAAGAAAAACAAAATGAAGACTTTGGAGTGGCCTAGTCAAAGTCCTGACCTGAATCCAATTGAGATGCTATGGCATGACCTTAAAAAGGTGGTTCATGCTAGAAAACCCTTAAATAAAGCTGAATTACAACAATTCTGCAAAGATGAGTGGGCCAAAATTCCTCCAGAGCGCTGTAAAGACTCATTGCAAGTTATCGCAAACGCTTGATTGCAGTTATTGCTGCTAAGGGTGGCCCAACCAGTTATTAGGTTCAGGGGGCAATTACTTTTTCACACAGGGCCATGTTGGTTTGGATTTTTTTTCTCCCTAAATAATAAAAACCATCATTTAAAAACTGCATTTTGTGTTTACTTGTGTTATATTTGACTAATGGCTAAAAGTGTTTGATGATCAGAAACATTTTGTGTGACAAACATGCAAACGAATAAGAAATCAGGAAGGGGGCAAATAGTTTTTCACACCACTGTAGGTGTATAAATAAAAGAGTTAGCCTGAGGCCATGGGCTGATGGGATTGATCCAACATGCTTGGCCTTTTCTTTGTCACTTGGAAATGTCAGCTTGTTTTGGTTTGTGGTTTTTTTTGTTCTAACAAGTTAAGCCAGTCATTTCACCTTGTCAAATATTAAATCAAATATAAAAGCAAACTTTATTGTCATCTTAACCATATACAAGTATACAGATGGATGAAATTGTGAAGCTCAGGGTCCACAGTGTAACAACATGAAGTGCAAATAAAAAATTTAACTAAAAATAGAATTAAAATTAAAATTTAAAATTTACATTTAAATTAAAACACAAACAAGAGAAGACATTGTGCAAAGACAAGATTGATGCAATGTATGGTATTATGCAATCTAGATACATAAATATAGTCAATAAATATGTAATATAAATAAATAACAGATATAGGTAATACAGAAATTATCAGTGTATGATAATAGATGTTTAAGACGTGTAAACAATGACAGGTCAGAATGTTTCACAGCAGAAGGATATCAAAGAATGTCAAAGTGCAGTGTGCAAAATCCTTAAAGGTAAGTATGAGATTTTCAGTTCCTCTCTACCTGCACACTCGTCTTTAAAGGAAAGTGGCTCACATGTATTAAAGTTCTGTTTTTAGAGGTGGTTGAGGCTGCGTTGAAGATCCCGGGGGCAGCCTGGTGTTAAGGAGTCTGACAGCTTGGGGGTAAAAACAGTCCTGCAGCCTGGCAGATCTGGCTCTGATGCTGCAGTAGCTTCTCTTGGATTGCAGAAGTGTGAGAAGTCCATGTGAGGTGTGTAAGGGTCCTGCACAATGCTGTAGGCCATGCGACACTGCGTTTGTAAAATATGTCCTGTAGTGAAGGGAGAGGCACGCCAATAATGTCCTCTGCTGTTTTCACTATCCTTTGCTAGCGCTTTGTAGTCAGATATGTTGCAGTTGCTGTAGCCGCTGAAGTATAAGGCGAGATCAAGCACGGGTAAAACATGTGCCAGAAGAAATTTCTCAGTCCAAATGTTTGTTTTAAAAATATTTAGAGAAAGTTAAAAGCAAATAATCCACACAAGAATCAAGAAAAAAGTAGTTAAACACGTAGAATAAAAGGCTAAAACAAGGGAAAAATGTATCTTCTCTAGACTTAACTTTTCTTGAGATATTTTAGTTATTTCTGAACTTAAAAGTTCTTTACTTCTTCTTCTTTACTTAAAGATTCTTAGTTTCTTCATCTGTACGCTTTAGACGTGTGGCTCAACACTTAAATAAGTGCTGTTTTACGAGTTACTTTACACACTCAAAAGGCCCATAGGCACGGTTTTAAACCGATGCCTTCTACACCTTACACATGGCAAGGCTGGTCACTAACTGAGAATATTATTTAGTTAGAGCAGATAGAAATAGCTAGAATATACCAATTTAACTCAGTTTAAGGGGGTAATTGGAACCACCCATAGATTATGCATTGTCATCTAGTAAAATATTTATGGATCTTACATATCCAGCCCATAATTGTTTATGCTAGAGCAGAAATCAATAACTTTAACATTACTTAATAAGAGCCTTCACTACTGTTTAAAAGGCAATATATTATTTATGTGTTGTATCCCTTTAATTAGTTGTCTTCCACCTTAATTTATTAGTTATTGTGATTGGCCCATGGTGAGTTGGAACTTGGCCAATCACGGGGCTTCACTTTGAACATTTAGATTAGTTTGGTGGCGCCTGAGCAGTAGAGTAGGAGCTTCGTTTATATGTGAAAGTTTAGGTAATTAATTATAAAGTAAGTGGAATTCGTTTATCATTAAAGTATATTGTTTATATGTTTACATTTGTAATTTGTATATATATATATATATATATATATATATATATATATATATATATATATATATATATATATATATAAACTGCTCAAAAAAATTAAAGGAACACTTTGAAAACACATCAGATCTCAATGGGAAAAAGAAATCCTCCTGGATATCTATACTGATATAGACTGGGTAATGTGTTAGGAACGAAAGGATGCCACATCGTTTGATGGAAATGAAAATGATCAACCTACAGAGCCCTGAATTCAAAGACCCCAAAAATCAGAGTGAAAAAATTATGTGGCAGGCTAGTCCATTTTGCCAAAATTTAATTGCAGCAACTCAAAATTGTATGCAGCACTTTGTATGGCCCCCGTGTTCTTGTATACATGCCTGACAACATGGGTGCATGCTTCTAATGAGATGACAGATGGTGTTGTGGGGGATCTCCTCCCAGATCTGGACCACGGCATCACTGAGCTCCTGGACAGTCTGAGGTGCAACCTGGTGGCATTGGATGGACCAAAACATAATGTCCCAGAGGTGTGCTATTTGATTTAGGTCAGGAAAGTGTGGTGGCCAGTCAATGGTATCGATTCCTTCATCCTCCAGGGACTGCCTGCATACTCTCACCACATGAGGCCAGGAATTGTTGTGCACCAGGAGCCACTGTACCAGCATAGGGTCTGACAATGGGTCCAAGGATTTCATCCTGATACCTAATGGCAGCCAAGGTGCCTTTGTCAAGCCTGTAGCGGTCTGTGTGACCCTCCATGGATATGCCTCCCCAGACAATCATTAACCCACCACCAAACTGCTCATGCTGAATGATGTTACAGGCAGCATAATGTTCTCCATGGCTTCTCCACACCCTTTCACTTCTGTCACGTGCTCAGGGTGAACCTGCTCTCATCTGTAAAAAGCACAGGGCACCAGTGGTGCATCTGCCAATTCTGGTATTCTATGGCAAATGCCAATCGAGCTGCATGCTGCTTGGCAGTAAGCTCAGGGCCCATTAGAGGACATGGGGCCCTTGGGTCACCCTCATGAAGTCTTTCTGGTTGTTTGGTGGGAGACATTCACACCAGTGGCCTGCTGGAGGTCATTTTGTAGGGCTCTGGCAGTGCTCATCCTGTTCCTCCTTGCCCAAAGGAGCAGATACTGGTCCTGCTGATGGGTTATGGATCTTCTATGGCCCTCTCCAGCTCTCCTAGAGTAACTGCTTGGCTCCTAGAATCTCCTCCATGCCCTTGAGACTGTGCAGGAGACACAGCAAACCTTCTGGCAATGACACGTATTGATGTGCCATCCTGGAGAAGTTGGACTACCTGTGCAACCTCTGTAGGGTCCAGGTATCGCCTCATGCTACCAGTAGTGACACTGACTGTAGCCAAATGCAAAACTAGTGAAGAAACAGTCAGAAAAGATGAGGAGGGAAAATGTCAGTGGCCTCCACCTGTTAAACCATTCCTGTTTTGGGGTCATCTCATTGTTACCCTCTAGTGAATCTGTTGTTAATTTCATTAACACCACAGCAGCTGAAACTGATTACCAACCCCCTCTGCTACTTAACTGACCAGATTAATATCCCATAAGTTTCATTGACTTTATGCTATACTCTGATTAAAAGTGTTCCTTTAATTCTTTCGAGCAGTATATATATATATATATATATATATATATATATATATTGTCACACGTGTGCATGGGAAGCAGCTGAAGGGCTTAGAAAATACTGTTTATACATCTGCCCAGGGGGGGGCGGGGTGCACTGACGCTCTTTCTGAGTTCTCTGCAGGTCTTACCCGGAAATCCCACCAGGAGCCGCCATTTCCAGGAAGGACACATCACTTCCGGTTCCGCCCCAAGAATGAGGTCTCTTCCGGTTCCGCCCCAAGGATGATGTCACTTCCAGTTCCGGCCCAGAGGACGACATCATTTCCGCCCTCTGTGCTATAAAGCTCACTGCCTTGCTTAGGCAGGCAGTTCTGTTTTGGACTCTGTTGTGTAACAACTGTTTAACAATGCCTCAAAGACTTTTGCAGCCGGAAACCGATTAAACGGGTGGCTGCCCCAAACCTTTCTACGCCTCTGGTCTCCTCTTCTTACAGTGGCGTGAGTCGGCAGGATGGTGTCCCCGATGAACCCGGGACACGAACTTTCATGGAACCAGGTGGGTGAGTACCGGGCCGAGTTTCAGGGCAGGGAGTGCCGGAGGGTCAGGAAGGACGCTGTGCAGGCTCTGCTCCATGAGCATAACCCGGGGTTGACCACCCATCTCGTGGAGAAGGTAGAGGGGACCCACAGGCGTGGGCTGGCTTCTGGGGAACACACTCGAGTGGCTCAGTATGCTCTCCTTGGCAGGAAAGCCGAGCTGCCCATCGGGACCAAGGTCCCTGTTAACGATGGGTTGTCCCCAGGCTGGCAGGTGAAGGAAATAATAAACTGGGAGTTTAACCCAAACAAAGGGCTGTCAGAGCAGGCTATGGCTCTCTGGCAAAGGTGGGTGAGTGGCTACGGCCATTCGAGTTACCCCTACAGATAGTGCAGCAAGTGGCCTGTTTTTGCTGCTAAAAGCTACCCCAGGATTTTGCCCAGCCGCCTGGGGCGAATTCCATTCTATGGACGAGCTGCTACAAACCTTGCAAACCCAGAAGCCGGCTGTGAACCCTGGGAAGGCAGACCAGCCGCTCTATGGACTACCCGGGAGCTATGTCCTACTAAAGCAGTCCCTTCCACGCAATCCAGAGCCTGTTCCGAAGTCGCCGGGCCGTCTGGCTTGCGACCTGTCGGGAACAAGGCGGACCGTAGGGGACAATGGCGGGTTGTTTGTGTGCCCTTAGCAATCCCTGGCGGATAAACATACGGGGAGCTTCTTATTAATGGTCATAAAATAACAGCGCTGTTCGATTCCGCAGTAACGCGTCTGTCGTTGCTCGCCGCTTTATTCTACCGCAACAGTGGATTAAAAAGAAGACCAGTCTAAAATGTATACACAGAGATATCCGCATACAATACCGCCTCGGTGTTACGTATGTCTCGGAGGAACCCTTCGACAGCTTACCGTGGCGGTGCATCCGGATCCTCCGCTTCCGTAATCCTCGGGCGAGACTGGTCTGATAGTAACGGCGTAGTTTAGAAAGCATTCCCTAAAAACTTATGGCCTCGTTATAGATGACAACGATTCATCTCAAGTTGCTTCCACACCGTGTAATCAGCCGACAGGGAGTGGGGCGGTAGGCCAAGAGAGTGACGAAGACACTCCCGACCGCCGCGGCTACTACGCCATCCACTAGCGCCCGCAGCGAGGAGGAATCTCGCCCCTTGAGGTCAGACCGACCTCTCTCTGAATTGTTCGTTCAGTTTAGAGCAACACCGGCTTCTTTCAAGAGAGAACAATGGAATGACGACTCTCTGAAACACATAAAGAATGCAGTGGTTCTCGTTAACGCCAACGCGCGATTTGCCCATGCCACAGGGACCTCACTTTGTCATTGATAATGATTTGTTGTATCGGGTCGCTGAACATGAGGGGAAGGTCCGAAGTTGTTGCTAATCCCGCTGACCTACCGGCGGCAGGTTTGCGAAGTTAGCACACTCCCACCTTCTTGAGGCCATCTCGGCCCGATAAAACATTAGAGCGAATTAAGCTCCGTTTTTCTGGCCGGGATTAACGAGGAGGTTCGCCGCTTTTGCATTTCCTGTCCGGAATGTCAACTGCGGCAAATTCCTAGGAGGGACCGTGCTCCTCTGGTTCCCCTTCCCCTTATTGACGCTCCTTTGATAGGATTGGGGTTGACATAGTAGGACCCTAAACCCTCAGCCCGAGGATATAAATATATACTCGCCCTCGTGGATTATGCTACCCGATTCCCTGAAGCCGCTCCGTTGCGCGCTACCACAAAAATATTGCACGGAACTAGTAGGAGTCTTTTCAGAGTAGGCATTCCTAGAGAAGTCCTGACGGACCAAGGAACGCTTTTACCTCGGAAACGCTCAAGGAGACTGCCAAGTTACTGAAAATAAAGCATTTAAAGACCTCGGTGTATCATCCTCAAACCGATGGCCTAGTGGAGAGATTTAATCAAACTCTCAAGCAAATGCTACGTAAGGTAGTCAGCAAGGATGGGAGGATTGGGACCAACTCCTCCCCTTGTCCTCTTTGCATATCGGAAGTTCCTCAAGCCTCTACGGGTTCTCTCCATTTGAATTACTATACGGAAGACAACCCCGGGGTTTATTGGATATTTTAAAAGAGGGCTGGGAAGGGGAGGCACAGCCCTCCACTAATATTTTGGAATATATCGCCCAATTGCGCGATAGATTTGATGCAATAAGACCGATTCTAAAAAGTCATATAGAGGAGGCAATCAGCACAGGCCCGCTTTATGACCGTGGCACGACTCTCCGGGAGTTCCAACCGGGGGATCGCGTCATGGTATTGGTACCAACTTCTCACTCTAAACTGCTCGCACATTGGCTAGGCCCCTACGAAATTAAGGAAAGGAAGGGATTGGTTGACTATTTGGTGAAACAGCCCAATCGCCGACCAGCTGAGCGAGTATATCATGTAAACCTGCTGAAACCGTGGAAGGAGAGGGGTCCCGATCCCTCCTCCGGACAGCCCTGCTCTCTCTTCGCTGAAGTAAGTTCCCTTAATTTCAGCGAGCAGCTATCCCCCAGGTAGAAACAAGAGCTCGAAGCAGCTATCCGCTCTGTCCCAGAGGTGGTAAGTGAAAAACCCGGTCGGACCTCTCTGATTGCGCACGACATATTGACTGACCCGGGGGTGATCGTCCGTGAGCGACCCTACAGACTCCCGGAGGCAAAGAAAGTAGAAGTGGAACTGGAAATCGCTTAATGCTGGCACTAGGAGTAATCGAGGAAAGTAGTAGTCCCTGGTCCAGTCCCATCGTCTTGATTGCTAAGCCTGACGGCAGTTGGAGGTTTTGCAATGACTTCCGTCGGCTTAACCAAGTTTCCAGATTCGATGCTTATCCCATGCCTCGCGTGGATGACCTCCTCGAGGACTGGGACCAGCCAAATTCTTGACTACACTTGACATGACAAAGGGGTACTGGCAGGTTCCTTTAACGGAGTCCGAAGGAAAAACGCGCTTAGCACTCCTAGCGGACACTGGCAGTATCGTGTCCTTCCATTCGGGTTACACGGCCTGCGACTTTTCAGCGCCTGGTGGACAAAGTGCTCCGCCCCATAACTCGCTCTGTGTTGCCTATCTGGATGACGCGTCATCTATTCCAGCACCTGGAAGGAACACATACAGCAGGTCACAGCAGTATTACGGACACTGGGAGAGGCCGGGCTCCGAATCAACCCCAAGAAATGTTTCTTTGGATTGAGGGAAGCCAAATATTTGGGCTACCTAGTGGGCGGGTACTGTGAGGCCACAGTGTTCCAAGTTGCAAGCCATAATGGCCTGGCCCGATCCGCAAACCAAGCGGCAAGTCCAATCCTTTCTCGGTTTGGCCGGGTACTACCGCCGGTTTGTGCCTCGCTTCTCCGAGAGAGCGGCGCCCTTGACCGATTTGACAAAGAAAAGAGCTCCTAATACGGTGGTATGGTCTGATAAAGCGGGGGCTGACTTCAGCACCTATCTTGATCTCCCCTAACTTCTCTCTCCCTTTTATCCTCCAGACGGACGCTTCGGACACAGGCTTGGGTGCCGTGTTGAGCCAAAGCGTCGACGGTGTTGAACACCCCGTTATGTACCTGAGCCGGAAACTGTTGGACAGGGAGACCAGGTACGCGGCGGTGGAGAAAGAGGCTCTGGCGATCAAATGGGCGTAACTCAGCTGCGGTACTACCTCTTGGGTCGCGGTTCACTCTGGTGACGGATCATGCACCTCTGAAGTGGATGGCCCTTCACAGGGAGTCGAATCCACGGGTCACGCAGGTGGTTTCTTGACCTGCAGCAGTACAAGTATACGCTCGTTCATCGACAGGGGTCTCTTCATGCCAACGCCGATGCCCTCTCCCGGGCCCACGACCTCTCCCCCCTCACGACGGGTCTGGGCTGAGGGGGGAGTCTTGTCACACACGTGTGCATGGGAAGCAGCTGAAGGGCTTAGAAAATACTGTTTATACATCTGCCCGGGGGGGGCGGGGTGCACTGACGCTCTTTCTGAGTTCTCTGCAGGTCTTACCCGGAAATCCCACCAGGAGCCGCCATTTCCAGGAAGGACACATCACTTCCGGTTCCGCCCCAAGAATGAGGTCACTTCCGGTTCCGCCCCAAGGATGATGTCACTTCCAGTTCCGGCCCAGAGGACGACATCATTTCCGCCCTCTGTGCTATAAAGCTCACTGCCTTTGCTTAGGCAGGCAGTTCTGTTTTGGACTCTGTTGGGTAACAACTGTTTAACAATGCCTCAAAGACTTTTGCAGCCGGGAAACCGCATTAAACGGGTGGCTGTCCAAACCTTTCTACGTCTCTGGTCTCCTCTTCTTACAATATATATATATATATATACACATATATATATATATATATATATATATATATATATATATATATATATACACATATATATATATACACATATACTGTATATATATATATACACATATATATATATACACATATATATATATTTAGTACTGTTTCTAAATATTGATTTTTAAGTATACTTAAACAGACGCCATATAGAGTTTCTCACATTGTTTGTTATGGAATTGCGGTATTATCGTTTCCTCATATATAATATGTATATCTGTTAAGAATAATTACTTATTTAAGTTGAGTAAATGCTTTATTGTTTAACGTTCTAGTAATTTCCGATATTGATGTTATCTGGGGTGTAGTACGCCATCTACTGGATAAATGAAATACCTGCTAATGACTAATGTTAACATTGACGAACTGAAGAGGAAGAAACTGGGATAGCTAATTTATGTTTATTATTATTTATTTAGACCATATCTTCACATTGTATAAGTTTGGAAGAAATTAATAAATAGAATTTGGACATCTTCATCCATCCCTGACTGAATGTGTGCAGTGGTTGTAATTTAATCCGAAGCAACATAATTCTTCATTACAATTTATGGTCCTTCGAGCCGGAAAGACAACTGCTACACTGTAAAGAA
>NW_024376961.1:0-23000 GCF_016835505.1 Polypterus senegalus | reverse complement strand
AATCTCCTTCACCGCCCCACCACTATTGGAGTACCAAGTCCAATGATGCGGTTCAGGGTGTTGGAACCAGGATTCAGCGATTCGCAACCCCTGACCTTTTGCAAAATCAAGAAACATGGAGCCACTTTCACCACGGTCACCAGACCCATGGGGATCGAGACAATCCTCATAGCCAGCCCTGTCAGTGCCAGTGGCTGCATTGAAGTCACCCATGACCAGAGGAGTGTTACCTTGTGGGCACCCATCAACCACCAAGCGAAGCTGCAAATAAAATGTCTCCCTCGCTGAGACATCACTCACCGCAGTCAGAGCATACACTGAGACAACAGACAAGGCACCCAGAGAATGCCATAATCTGAATCCCATAATATGCTTGTTGAAAGGAGTGACATCGGACACCATCGGAAGAAGCCAATCCGCTACAGCAACAGCTACTCCTCAATTATGACAGCAATCAGACCAACCAGATCAATAAAAGGTGTATCTACCTACAGAGATCTGGCCAGTCCCTGGTCTGCGCACCTCAGAGAGTGCCGCCACTGAAATACAGAGTTTATGCAGCTGCTCCGACAGCAGAGGAAGTTGATCATCTTGCCTTGTTATACCATGGAAGACCGAAAGAGTGTCTGATTTATAGAGAATATGTCGTAGAGCTGAGCATAAATGGAGAAAAACTAAACTATCCACTATGAGATATTGAAGGTTAAAATAACAGAATACAATAACACAGCCCATCTTTAGAGACGCTGATATTTCTCTAAGATTATAAATAACAATGCTAGTAATCCCAGAGTCTTATTCTCTACGATTGATCATCTGCTAAACCCAGGTCACTCAATGGAATGCCTCCTGAATACTTCAAGTGAAACTTGTGAGGCTATTGCTGTATTTTTCAATCAAAAATTAAAATAAATTTTTAAGGATGTTTCCTGATTTAAAAAAAAATTTTTCTAAATCCCCCCCTTTTTTAAAACAAATTTTTCCCAAAAGGGGGGGGGAAAAAAAACATTTTTAAAAAAACGGGGGGGAAAACCTTAGACTTTCTGAAGTCATAGAAAAGTCAAAAAAATAATTCCCCCCTTTTAAAAATTTTAACCCCAAATCCTTTTAAGAAAACCAGAGGGCCAGCCTAAATGACCAATAACCCCTCTTTTTTGATAAATTCAGAGGAAAACAAACAAGACAGAAATCCCCTGTAGGGAAAATTTGGGAAACCCCCCATTTACCCCCATCCCCTTTTAATGGGGGGTTGCATTTCAATGCAAAATTCTTGAAATCGCCTTATCAGGGGGGGGCCTCTCGGTTCAAATCGGAACCCCCCCCGGGTAAATTTTTTAGGGGGGTAATTTAATAAAGATCAGTTTTTTAATGTTCCCAGGTCATCCTGGGGGTTGTTTTTTCCTCTAAAATGCCCGTGGGTAAAAAATTTAGGGTAACTGTAAAGTTTCCCTAATGCGCCCCGGGAAAAATCAAGAACCTTTTTGGCTATTGTTTTCCTAAAAGAAATTGTTTCTGAAATGGTAACTTCTCAATTTAAAAAAAACTAAATTTTTGGGGTTTGGAAAAATTTTAAAATAGGTTAAGAAAAAATTGGGCATTAGAAAAAAAAAGTTTGGGGGAAAAAATTTTAGGGGGTTTTAGGGACCTTTTTAAATCCAATTAACAAAAATTCTAAGACGCATTTTTTTTAAAAACCAAAATTAATTTTTTCATTGAAAACAAAAAATTTCCCGGGGGGAAATTTTTTAAGGCCCTTTCCAAAACCCTAAAAAGAAAAAATTTTTTCAAAGGCAAAAAACGTAAGAATCCTAATAGAAAAAAAATCGGGGAAATCCATTTTTTATTTTTCTTTAAACCCCCAAAATTTTTATTTTTCAGCTTTTTTTTTTTTAAAAAAACCTGGTCTTTTTTTGAAAAAGTCAAAAAAAAAGGGGTTTTGCAAAGAAAAAGAGATACCCCCCTAGGGCCCGAAAAATGACCCCTTTGGTGCGTGGCGGGCACCACACCAGTTTAAACCCGGGGCCCCTACCACCCATTTCCCAAAGTTTTGGATTTCTCCGGGGGGGCCCCCGGGGGCCCCCCACCCCCAAGGGAACCCCCCCAATGGGCGCTTTTAAAAATACCAACCCAAAAAAGGATCCCGCCCGAAATCTAAAAAAAATTTTTAAGGGGGATAAGACCAACCCCCAGATTTTAATCTTTGGGAAATCGTTGCACTAAAATTTTCAAAAAAAGGCTTTACCCCAGGGAAAAAAAAACTTTCTCTTTTCATGCGGGGTTTTTAGAAATTTGCAGTTTTTATTTTTTAAAAAAATTTAACTACCCACTTTAAAAAATTTTTAAAACAACCCCCCTTTGAGATTTTGAAATTTTTAAGTTAAAAAACCCTTTTTCCCCGGGAAAAAAAAGGGATAAACATACCTAAAACCCAGGGGTCAAAAGAACCCTTTCAGATCCTTTTAACTTTGGGGGGCTTTTTTTTCAATTTTTAAGGGGGGAAAAGGGCATTCCCCTAATTAGCAGTACTCCCTTTTATTTTTTAAAAGGGATAACAAAAAAATTTTTCCCCACCAATAAAAAAAACCCCCTTTTGCCCACCCAAAAATTTTTGAAAAGGCTTTTGTAAAGACGCCCAGAAAAAAATTGCCAAAATTTTTAAAGGGGGTTGAAGTTGCATTTAACCCAAAAAAAATTTTTATCCAACCCAAAATTTTAACCCACCCTACTCCTTTAAACCAAAGGAACGGTTATTTGGACTTGACCAAAAATTTTGGGTATTTGGGATTTTTTTTTTGGGGTTTTTAGAAATTTTACTCCTAAAAAGGGGTTTGAAGAAAAAACCCCTATCAAATTGGGCAAAAAATTTGAAAAAAAAAATAGGGAATCTTTGTGGGGTGGCCCCAAAGAAAAACGGGGGGCGGGCGAGAAAGGGAAAGAAAAATAAACCCCGGGAAAAACCCAAAAAAAGGGGTGCACTTTTTTGCTTTTAAAAACTTTCGGGGGCAAAACTGCAAAAAAAAGAAAAATTTCCCTTTTAAGAAAAAATTATTTTTGACCGAAAAAAAATGTTCAAACAACTCCCTGTTTTGGGTTTATAAAAATTTTGAAAAAAAAGAAAACTGAATTTGGGGCCCGGCATAAGGAATATAGTAATTGAAAAAAAGGGGGACGGTTAGTATTGATAAAAAATTTTTATTGTGTTTGGGGATTTTAAAACCTTTTAAACCCCAAACAATTATTAACATGGGGCAAAATTGTTTTTATTTTTGGGATTAAAAAATGTTTTAAACTTTTTTTTTAGCCCCGGGTAAGTGGCCTTCAATTTTAAGTAAAATCCCAAGGGCAAACGTTTTAGTCCTAAAAAAAGGTTTTTTAACTTTTAAAACTTTAATTTCCCCCCCCCTCAAAACAGTTTTACCCGGGGGGTTTTTTGAAATTCCTTATTTTTGTTTTTTTGGTAAAGTTTGGTGTTCACCCCAAAAAAGCCCCCCCGCTACTTAAAAAAAAGAGGGGTTTACCTTCCATCGCGGGGGAAAAACACCCCGTTTTCTCAAGGCTTCTTCTTTATTTTTGAAAACTTTCTTGGGGGAAGAGTTAAGGGTTTTTTTCCAAGGAGCCTCGGGCCTTTGAAATTGCCCCCTTTTTTTTTTTGTTTTTAGGGGTTTTCTTCCACAAAAAGAAACAATTGAGAAAAAAAAAAGAGGGCAAAAGGAAAAAAAAAAAAAATTTTTTTCCTTTTTGTTTTAAATTTTTAAGCCACTTGTTTTTGGGTTTGAAATTAAAGGGAAAAATGAAATTTTTTAAAAAATTCCAATTTTTTTAAAAAAAGATTTGTGAGAGTTTTTTTTCCCGAAAAGAAAACCCAACCTTTTAAAATTTTTTTTTTTTTATTGAAAATTTGGGTCTTTTTTTGCTTTTTTTTAAAAAAAAATTTCTTTTTTTAATCCCCCTTTTAAAAAAACCGGGATTAAAAAAAAAACCAAAAAAATTTCCCGGGGAAATATAAATCAAAAAAAAAATTACCAAACAAAAAAAACTAGTCAGAGCAAAATTTAAAATTGAAATGCCTTTTAAAAGACAGGAATTTTTAGTTTTAAAGGGAAATGATGATTAGAAAAAGTTTTTGGGGAGAACAAATGAGGCCCAAAAACCCCCTTTTAAAACCCCGGGTACGGAAATGGGCCCTGGGACCCCGGGGGAGGATGGGGGGAATGGGGTTGTGGGGCTTTAAAATTTAAAGGTTTTTTTTTATTTTTAAAAAAGAAAAAGGGGAAGGGGGTTTAGGGGGTTTAGCCAGGATTAGGGGGGGTTTTAAAAAATTTAAGGGGAAAATTTTTGGGGACCGGGGAAAATAGCTTACATAATCTATCTATGTCTGCAAAAAATACCAAATTTGGGCAAGAAAGGAAAAGTTTTTAAAATTTTTCCTAAAGGGAGCCCAAAAGGGTTCCTTTGGGGAGGAAATTTTTAAAAAATTTTAAAAAAAACGGGCCCCCTGATATAGTTTTAAAACGGGAAATAAAAGGGGGGAGAAAGAATTTAAAATAAAAAAAAAAAATTTTTTCTTAAAAGGGGTTGTAAATTTTTTTTGGGGGGATGTTTTGGAAAAAAACCCCACGAAAAACCCCCAGATAAAATGGAATCTTTAAAAACCCCCAAAAGTTTTATTTTTTTTTTAAAACTTGAAAAACTTTTTTAAAAAAATGGGGGAAAACCAATCCCAATGGTCGGGGAGCTTTAAAAATGTTGAAAGGTCATACAAGAGCTTTTCCCCCTTTAAAATTTTAAAAAGGGCCTTTAAAAAAAAAAGGGGGTAGCGGAAAAGGGGTTTTTGGAAAAATCTTTTAAAAACAGTTATTTTAAAAGTTTTTGGGTGAATATTTACAAAATTTTTTATTAAAACAATAAGGTATAATTTTTAAAAAATTCCCCCCAAAAAGTCATTTTCCTGCCCCCCCCTTTTAAAATTTCTAGACTTTGCCCTGTTTTTAAACCAAAAAGTCTAAAGTTTTTAAGCCGGCACAAAAATTAAAAATTCTGTAATGCTTTCACTGCCCCCACAAACTATTTTTCAAATTTTAAATTTCCAAATAAAAAAATTTTTTTATGTAGGCAGTTTTTTAGGTTTTAATTTTACTTGAATGAAAAAAAGGGGGTTGGCTGAGGAAAAAGGGTTTTTAAAAAGGGTTTCCCTTTTAAAAAGCCCCCCACTGTTTTTTTGCCCTTTAGGTTCATTTTTTTGTGGCCGGTGGGGACTTAAATTATTTTTAAAAAGGTTTAAAAAAAATTTTTTGGGGAAAAAAATTTCAGTATTTTTTTGACAGTTTTAAAATTAAATTAACACTCAAAAATTAACCAAGGAATAAAAGTGTTAATAATTTAAAAAGGGTAGAAAAAAAATTTAAAAATTTAAAGTTAAAAAAAAAAGGATGGTTTTTAGTTTTTTAACAGGGTAAGGGGAAATTTTTTAAGAAATAACACAAAAAAAATTTGTTTAAAGATTTGACCGGTTGAGTATTTAACCAAAAGGGGGGGAAGGACTTAAATTAGGCCCTATTAAGTTTTAATTGCCAAAATAAAACCCCTTTTTGTTGAAAAAGGGGATATGCGGGGTTTGAAAAAACCATTTAAAAAACCTGGAAGAAAAAAAAAAATTTTTTCCCGGAAAAAAGGGGTTGGGGTTTAAAGAAACCAAAAACTTTTTTTTTGATTTTTTCAAAAAAACCCTTTAAATAGGGATAATTTTTTTAATTTTAAAAGAAGGGAGTCGAATTTAATATTTTAGGTTTTTTAAATTTTTTATATTCTTAAAATTTTCGTACAAAACTGAAAAAGAATGACAAAAAAGGGAATTGGAAAAAAATTTCCCTTTAAAAAAAGTTAATGGTTGAAAAATTAAAAAAAACAGCCAAATGAACATTTTGTTATTTTTGATTTTTTTTTTTTTTAAAGTTCTTTTTCTTTGAATTCAGGGCCCCTTAAAACAATTTTTCATCCCCCTCCCTTTCCAAAAAACTTTTTTTTTAATTAAATAAAAATTTTTTTTGTTTCATGGTAAAAAAACTTTAACTATTTTTATTAAAACAAAAAAATATTTAAAAGCCCAAGGGAAAACCCCCCATTTGGTTTGTCTCGGGAGTTTTTGTTGTTTTTTAAAAATAGTTTATATCGTTTTCAAAAAAAGGAAGTGGTTTTTCGGGAGGGGATTAAGTGTCTAAAGAATTTTTTAAAAAAAATTTGATTAATTCCCCTTTTAATACATTTAAAATGCAAAAACATTTTTTTTTGCAAAAATTTAAAAATTGATTTTTAAATTTTGAAAAGTGTTTAAAAAAAATTGTTAATTGCTTTATTAAATTTTTTTTTAAAAATTTTTAAGTTTTAAAAAGGATAGTAAAATTTTAATTTTTAAAAATTAAGGGGGAATTCTTTCCTAAAATTAAAATTTTTGGAAATTTTTAATTTTTTTTTTTTAAAAAGCCATTAAGAATTTTAAAATTTTTCTTTTTAAAAAAAAAAGGAAAATTTTGTTTTTTAACCAAAATTAAGGGTTTCGGGAATTTCGTTGTTTTTTTTTTTTAAAAAAATTTCAAAAAATTTTTTTTTTCTTTTAGAAATTTTTTAAAAAAAGTGTTCATGAAGGGGATCAGTACCTTTTTTTTAAAAAAAGGCATTTAAAATATTTCAGGCACTTTCAAGGGGAAAGGCCCAAAAATTTCCCCCCTTTCCCCCTTTATAGGGCCGGGTAAAATTTTTCCCCCCTCCTGATAATCCTAAAATTTTGATTGATTCAAGTTTTTTTTCATCTTTTAATTTTTCAGTAGGTAAAATAATTTTGTTAATTTTTTACCATTTGAATCCCCAAATTAAAATTAGAATTTAAATTTTTCTTTTTAAAAATTTTTTTTCGTTCCCGTTACTCTATTTAAATTTCTTTTTTTAAAAAAAATTTATTAATATTTCATACCCGGGGGGGGATTTTTGGGTTTTTGGGTTTCATGCCCCCCTTCGCTTTTTTTTCCCCAGAAAAAAAAAGGGGGTTAGGGGAGGGGGGGGATTCAAATTGGGCCCCGGTTTTTTGGGTGTTTTTGGGGGCCGGGGTGGGGCCCCCCGGGTTGTTCCTGCCTTTCCCTTTTTGGGCGGGGATTTTAAACCCCTGATTTGTTTTTTCAGGGGGAAAATATTTTTTTTTTATTTTCCTTTTTTTTTTTTAAACTTTAAAAATTTTAAACTTTTGAAAACTTGGGTTCAAAAATATTTTAATTTTGTATTGTATGTGTGAAAAATTCCCCCCTTTTTAAAAATTATTTTTCTTTAAAAGTTGCGGGATTTATTGTGCCCTTTTTTCCACCTGTTTTTTCTTAAAATTCTATTTTAATCAAAAAAATCATTAAAAAAATTTTAAAGGCCCCTTTTTTTGGTTGTTTTTTTTTGTTTTAAAAATTTTTTGGGTTTTTTCGAATTTTTTTTCCGTTCTACAAAACCCTAAAAGTTCATTAAACTTTTTTTTAAATAATTTTTAATTTAAAATTAAACAATTTTGACAAAAAAATTTTTTAAAATTTTCCCAAAAATTGGCTTTTAAAAAAAAGGGGGGTTTAAAAACAAGTTTTTTAAAAAAAAAACAAAAATTTTGTAAAACAAATCCCTTTCATATTCCAATTTTTCAAAACTAAAACCTACTTTTACTAAAAAAATTCCAAAAGTTTAAATTTAAAAAAAATAAAAATTTCTTTTTTGTATTTCTTTAAACCCAAAAAAAAAATTTTTTATTCAGTCTCAGGGGTTTAATGAAAAGTTTTTTAATTTTGTTTTTTTATTATAAATTTTTTTTTAAATTTTATTTCTTTTAAAAAAAAAAAATTAGAAATTTGTGATTTGGGTTTTTTAAAAAACCAAAAAAGGTAATGAAATTTTTTTGGGTTTTTTTAAGGGGAAAACAAAAAAATTTTTCGTTTACTTTTTTCAATTTTTTTATTTCCAAAAAACCCGGGCTTTTTCCCAAAAAGGGGGAACTTCCCCCAAAAGAGTTTTTAATTTAAAAAAGTTTGCCTTTTTTAAATTTAAACCCCAAAAGTTTTTTGCCCAAACTGGCCGGGGGTTTTTTGGTGGGCTTAAAATTTGGTTTTCCCCGGGGGGGTTTCAGGGGCTTTAAAATGGGGCCTTAAAAATGGGGTTTTGGTTTTTCAAAATTTAATTAAAGGAATTTTTTGCCCCCCAGAAAGAAAGTAAAAAAGGGGATTTTTCCCCACCCTTTTTTATAAAGAAAAAAAAATTTGCAAATTTATCACAATAAATTTATTTTAAAATTTAATTTGTTCTTGAAAAGGCCAGTATCCCTTCGGGTAAGTAAAAGATTTTTATCCACCTCCCAAAAGGGGAATTTTTTTCCCAAATTTTTAAAAAAAAAATTAAAGGGTAATTTTTTCTTCGGGAAACCTTTCCTTTTTTCTTTTAAAGGCATTTCTTTTAATAAAGCAGCAGTTTTTAAACATTTTCCCAAACTAAAAATTAAATTTTTTTTAATGATGATTTTAAAGATAACCTACAAAAATGCTTTTAAATTGGGATTTTGTTTTAGGGATATTTTTCAATTCAAAAACTTTAATTGATTTGGGGGTCTTCAAATTAAATTAAAAAAAAATGAATGTTTTTACACAAGATATTTTTTTTTAAAATTTTTTCATTTTCGAATGTTTTAATAAAAAAAAAACTCCTAATGTTTTCTGGGGCCAAAAAAACCCCTTTTTGGGACACCCCCCCCCAAAATTTAAAAATTTGGGGGGGAGAATTAATAAAATTGAAAAAAAAAAAAAAAGGGAAAAAGGAACGGGAACAACAGTCCCCCCTTTTTTAAATTTTAATTTGGGGGGGCTGAATTTTTTTTTTTGGTTAAAAAAAATTCCCATCGTGCGTTGTTTAATTTTTTGTTTTTTTTTTTTCCATGGGGAAAAAAACCTCCCTTTTTTGTTGTTTTTTGATTGTTATTAAAAAAAGGGGGGAGGCTTTCTTTATCTGTTCCAAAGTTTATTGTCTTGAAAAAAATGTAATGGGTGGAGGGCACCATGGATGTCCCAACTGGGGTTTTTTGCTTTATTTCTTTAAAATAAATTCATATTTGAACCTGGGTCTTATGTGTGTGTGTGGTTGTGTGAAGGGTTTGAAAATCCCCCCAGATTACCTCCCCTGTGGTAATTATAACAGTGTTTTTGATACATCACTTTAATTTTCAAACCACTGTTGGCTGCAAATTCAAGAAGGAGTCAATTAAAAACAAAAAATTGTTGGGTAAAGAATGCAGCCCCCGGGGCTGAATATGGGAACTACTGATGAAACAATGCCATGTTAAAATCAGGGAAAATTTATATATATATATATATATATATATATATATATATATATATATATATATATATATATTATTTTGTGTGTGTGTGTGTTTGTTATATATATATGATATATATAACATGTCCGGGCACCACACCAACTCCATCAAAAAAATGCTGCTGAATCACTCACTAGGCCCATCACCACCCAAAGTTAAATGGTTGCGACAAGAGGTCTACCGTGACTCGGTGGTGCCGGACAATCACTACCTTCATGGCCAAAATTTTGGAGCAGGTCAAAACTTCAAGAATGGATTGTTGTGGTTTGTTTTGGGGTGCGGAAATGGTGAGCTTGTTTAAATTTTACAGTAACAATCACTGATGAATTGAGGAGGGAACGCAGGTTTGCCTTTTCCAAGTTCACCAATGCCTTCCTGAGATGTCTCACATGTGCTGTCTGGGGTCCATCTTTACTGGCGGATCCCTCCTGGTAGGGACCAGCCCGGTGGTGAAAGCCACAAAAAACGGGACCCGCTGCCTTCTTCCGGATATCTAGAAACATTTTGCTAAGATTATTACACACTGCCATCCCCAAATGTTTTCTTAATCCTCCCCCGAAATAGTAAAGGACCAATCTAAGTATGGCTTGAAAGAAAGTGTTTATTAAAGAGTTACTGAACAGCCAATCTAATAAGAAACATTGTAAAAAAAGACTAGGTATAAATATTTGTTATACCCGAATATATATTCTTAGAAATTATTCTATATCTTTGTTTGTTTTATTATATTATTACTGTTTTTAGAGGCAAGTACAGTAAGAAAATTTATTGTACTGTATGCAAAGAAATAAATACTGTATGTTTAATGAAATCCCTCGGGGTAATTCCCCCTGAAAACACACTGTAACTGATCCACTATTTATTATTATTTGAGTTGACAGTTTTGATATTTATAAAATTTTTTAAAAAACCAATTTTTCAAAGACAGTTTGAGTTTATGTTGGGATAAGTTCTTTGCAATCAACTTAAATTTACACGGGTTTAAGAAAAATCCCCCAAACAAAGGGAAAAGTTAAAAATGTAAAATTATATAAAATCTACTGGCGCAATGCCTTTCAATTGATATGGACGCATCCAGTATTTAAAAGCACTTTTAGTAATAAAAAAGTTTATGGGTCAAATCAATAAATAAATGACTGTTTCCTAAAATGTTTCCCCTTTTAGTTTAAAAAAAATAATTTTATATGTGCGCTGTTTTTGAAAAAACCAAAAAAAAAATAAGTTTTTTTATTTTTCACATGTGTATAATTTCTAGTGGGAATATAAAATACATTTATAGATTGAAAATCTATAGGTATGAGTTTCATGAGGCCCTTCCGTTTGAAACATGGGTAGTAAAATTTTTTACTTTTTTCTATAATTAACACTTCAGGGGGGAAAAAAATAAAAACAACCATTCAAAATAAAAAAAAAAAAAATAAAACTGTACTTTATATGGAAGTGTTAGAATCATGAAAAATTAGAATATTTTATAGCATAAGTATGAGACTAAAATCATTTCGTTTGACCAGATAGAAAACTTTAAATTTTTTTCAACTACAGCATCTACAGATTCTGTCCGAGGCAAAAAACTGTCTTGAGAGGGGATGATCGGGGTGGGAAAACTCCAATAAATTGCGCATTCTGCGGGGAATGTTGTGCTCTGAAGGGGGTTTGGACTGAACCTTGGGGATTGGGGGATATTGAGGGCTTCCGGGAGGTTTTAGTCTACCAGACCTGTTTAAAATTCGCTTTCCTTTTTGGTGGCCACCAATTGGGCCCCCTTTAAAAAGCCCCCTCCCTGATTTATGCAGGGCCTGTTTTTCCCCATGGAGGGGTATAACTGTCGGGGGAAAAAAATTTATCATCAGAAGGTTTTTTCCTAAAAAAAAAAAGGCTATTAGGATAAAGACAAAGTTTTTAAGTTTATTGCAAAAAATCAACCACGGACTCAAAAAACCCTTTAATGGATTGAGCCCCTCATTAACAGCCATTGAAGTTTTATAACAATTTCTTATCATTTTGGCTCATTCAATTGCTCCCTTCTACCCTTTTGGGTTTACTATTTATTTTTTTGTTGTCGCCCAGCTTATTTTTGATTGGGCTAAGACGGGATGGTTTTTCCCAACCTCTCCCACTCCCTTTTTTACCCCGTCTTGACCAGACCTTGAGTTTATGGGAACCCTTATTTTCTCCACTTTTCCTATTACTGGCCCCCCATGGAAATTTTTAATCTTTCTATGCTGTTTCATTTTTTTTCTGGCCAACCCCAATTTATATATGGGTTTTCCTCTCTTGCCTTCCAAACTTTTTACAAAGTGACCCGGGTTTTTTTAGTATGTGCTTTCATTTATCATTGCGGCTCTTGATTTTTTTTACACTAAAGTTAATTGCAATATATTCTTATAATATTTTTCAAACCTGCATTTACTAAGATTTTCTTCATGCATTAGGTTAGCTTTGACCCGCTTATAGTAAAAAACCTTTTTTGCCTTTTTGCTGATTCATCAGTCCAACTGCTCTCTGAGGTCTCTTTCTATTTTTCTCTTCCTACCTTGAATCACAGGTGTCCCAAACTCTTATCCTGTCCAAAACTGGTCTGCTGTATCAATTAGCTGTTTTTTTTTTACTTTGGGAAAATTTTAAAATCCTATAAAATAATGCAATATAACTGATTTTTTGTTAAATATTTGCTAGACCCATCGATTTGCTTCTATATTCAAATTTTTGCAATCAATGTTTTAGAACTTTTAATTACTTTTTTATGACTTTATATGCTAAATTTTATATTCTCTTATGCTTAAAAAATTTTCCCCTTTTACACTTAATCTTTACTTTTAAAAAAAATTTCCGCCTCCCCCTTTCCCCCAAAAGCCAGCAAGGGAATTTGAGCAGGTACAGACACATCATTTTATAAACTTCCATAAGAATGATTAATTTCATTTTTTTGATGTTCACAATGCCTATTGATTGTGAATAAATGTATAAAAAAACTTCATGTTGTCCAGAGCCATGTTAATCGTTTTAAAGTAAGAGAAGCCCAAAAAAACTAACAGCCTGTTTTAATCATTTGACAAACTGGGGTTAGTACAATTTTAAAAGGGCCCTTTAAAAAATTTGAAATGCATTGTGTGCTGTGTTAATAATAGTGTATGGTAAGAAACATTGAAATTTTTAGAATCTGGATCAAAAAAACAGTAATGTTAATATTTTATTTTATAAAAATTCAACGTAGAATATTTTTTTTTCTTTTCCTTTTTTTAATTCCTTGAAATTTGGGGGAAAAGGCTATTTTATAATAACTGTTAAACAGTGCGTGTTCAAAGCTGTGTGTCTGTGGCACCCAAAACCTAATCCACATAAGAAGGGGGTGAGGGACCAGGGTTTAAAGGACAAAAATCTCAATTTAAATGCTGAAAATTGCAAAGGGAAAGGGAAATTTTTGCAATGGCTTTGTAGCTAAATGTTTAGTTGCAGACAAATTTTATTTTGGCGAAACAGAACAAATACAAAACATAAAATAACTCACAAAATAAAAGGCCAGAGAACCTAAAACAGGTAAGCCCAAAAATCGTAGATGGCAGCAGAAATTAAAAAGGGTGTGGCGGGTGTCGTTGGCAAAAGGCACAAATAAAAAATTGCAAATACGTTGCCTGCACAGACTCAGACAAATCAACTTAAACAACTATTACAAGTCTTTTTCTTGAACTCTTATATATTAATAAAAAGCAAATTTTTGGGAAAGTACTTGTACAGTTTTGAACGTAAACTGAAAAATTATGAATAACGGGGTTTTCTGAAATTGTTAGTAAACCAAGAGAGCTTTTTTCTTTCTGCTGAAAATCATTTCTAATAAAATAAAAGAAAGCATAACGGGAAACAAATAGACGAACAAAGTCAACAAACAATTTAATAAATGGGAAAAAACTACTAAAGCCCCGCGTTTTTCCGTTAATGGACAAAAGATATTGAGGA
This sequence comes from Polypterus senegalus, assembly GCF_016835505.1. Taxonomy (NCBI): domain Eukaryota; kingdom Metazoa; phylum Chordata; class Cladistia; order Polypteriformes; family Polypteridae; genus Polypterus; species Polypterus senegalus. Next base: position 9,661 of record NW_024376961.1, on the reverse strand, counting down.
GGCCCTGAATCTTTATTTGTTATTTTTTGTTTTTTAAAAAGAGGAGAGGGGAAAATGTCCGCCCTTTTTTCATCCTTTTTTTTACGTGGAAGACATGCATCTGTTTTAAGATAACGTGAGAGGAAAAAAGGAAAAAAACTGTTTTTTGTGGGAAAAATTTTCAAAAATACATGGCCCCCATTGTTAGTTAAAACCCACAATTCACAGCCAGAACTGAACCAAAGTGCTGTACAAGAAAAATAAAAGACAAATATCCAATGTACAAAACACAACACTGTAAGAATAACCAACCATTACATAAAAGATAAACCAAATACCCATACATACATAAAACATAGTGTATGTTCAATTTTCATAATAACTATTCAAAGTGGAAAAAACCTACTACCCCCTCTCTTCTGTTTCTTTTTTCCCCTTTTTTTGGGGGGGCTTTTACCACCCTCTCAAAGCATCATGATGCACCAACATTGATGGACTGAAAGCAAGTCTACATGACCCTCACATTGGTCCTTCCTAAAACCCCAAAAACAAAGAGGACTTTTTATTTATGTTAGGTAGCTTTGCCCCGAGGGGGGCTGGGGGGTTCTTGGGCTGGAATCCCCCAGATTTTATTTTTTTTTCCACCTTTTGGGGTTTTTTTTTTTTCTGTCCCCCCCATCGGACCCATTATTCTATGTTTTAATGTTGACTTATGTTTATTTTTTTTTGTCTTCTATTTTTCTATTCATTTTGTAGAGCACTTTGGCTACATTTTTTGTATGAATATGTGCTATATAAATAAATGTTTATTGATTATTGATTGATTGATTGATTGATTGATAATCATGAATGCAGAAGCCAACCTATAAAAAATGTCAACCCTTCAGAGTCAAATGGGCAAGAAGAAATAAGAGTTTAAAATGACTTAAAATGGCCGGGGGTTGGGGCAAAACCTAATATAATAAAAGGGGGCCATTCCAAAAAAGGGGCAGCCACTGCAAACACCATTCCCCCCTTTGTTTAGCCCCGACCCGGGCAAATAAAAAGCCTCCCGGCTGTGGGGTGGGGCTCTTGTTTGGCCTAAAGGAAGAAGTTCTGAGGGCAAGATGGGGGTGATCCACTCAAACATTTGAAAACAAAAATAAATTTTAAATCAATTCTGAAAAAGGGCCAAAAACCAAAAAAAAATGTCAGTATTGGTAAAAAATGGCCCCTTGTCAGAGCCATTGGTAAGGAACAAAGGTTGGGAATAGTTGAGGTTAAAGGGCCCATCAACACCTACATACAAAAAAGGGAGTGTCCCAAAAGAGATGTTGTAAAAATCAGATGGCCTTTTTAAACCACTGAAAGAAAAAAAACCTTTACCTTAAAGTCTCTGCTGGAAAAGTTTTTTTAACCTCACAATTTATCTGTTTTTAGTTTGAAAGAGCTGCCCAATCCACCTGGGGTAACTGAAGTTTATGATACATACTGTATATGGCGGGTCCAAGGCAACATCTTTTTTAACTTTGGGCACCCTGATCCCAGTTTTATTATTATTTATTTTAAGAAGATGCATTCCATCCGGTTTTTTTAAAATCATTTTGCACGAGGAAGGTCTGATTTTTTCCTTTTATTTTAGTGGGAAAAAATATTTGAATGTCATCAGCAAAGAGACCCATATTTTTAACAAGGGCCAAAGATAAATGCTTCAAAAGAGAACTGGTCCCAAGGATGGAACCACAAGTAAAAGGGATACAGAGGATGAGAACTCACCAAATGAATAGAAAAACTCCCAATGCTTAGATAGGATTTAAAAAATTTCAGGGGATTACCTTGGATGCCTACAAACGTTCGGGGGGATATAAGAATTTAAAATCCAAAATATTAAAGCGAGGTAAGATCTAGCAGTACAAGAATGGCAGAATCACCGCAGTAGTAGTTGGGGAAAAGGAGGTCACTTTAATCTTTTAAAAGGATTTTAAAAGCTCTAAGAACACCTGATCTGGATGGGAATTTTTTCAGAATATATTTTCACCAAAATGTTTTTGGTTGGACATTTTTTCTAAGACTTTAGATAAAAAAAGGGTTTAGAAAATTTTCCTGAAATTTTCAAAATTAGAGGGGTCCATTTTGTTTTTTTTAATATGTTTCTTTCCCGGTTTCAAGGGGGAGCTGGGACACAACGAAATCAAGCTAGCATTTATTAAGGTAACAATACTTGGTCTGACGAATAAATAAAACCAACTAATCGAAGGGGGCACTCGTCAGGGGGTTTTGGATTAGTGAAAAACAGACAAAAAAGACGATGACACACCAGGAACAAAGTGGTCAAACATAAATACCCGTGGGAAGAGATGAACCTGAGCAGGGGTGAGACCATGACCTAAAACGGGAATCAAATACAAAATATTATATTTCCCCTTTGGGGAGTGTTGGGGGTGCAAAATGACAAATTTTAATACAAGAAATGGTATATGGCAATGGATTTAAAATCACAAAAAAGGATTTGAATTATTAATACCCAAAAAAACATTTTAAAGTTAAGTTTAAAATCGTTTGTTCAGTTCCAAAATAAATAAAAAAGGAGTTTTTAAATCCTTTTTAATAATGCAAATTTTTTTTATTTTTTTAGAAAAAAAAAACATATAATATCTGTTAAGAATTTAAGGGGTTTTTTCTTTTTTTGATAAGTACATACTTATAAATAGGGCAATTATGCATTAAAAAAAAACCAGGTTCGTTTGAAAGTTTTAACCCATTTTAAATTTTAAAAAAATTTTAGAGGAGAACAAAATTAAAAAAAACAAGCAAAAAAGGAAATGAAGGTATGAACTGGATAGTGTTGGGCATTTAAAAAATTGTTAGTATAAAAATTTTAAAAATTTTTTTTCTGAGAACTCGAAAGTTTAGACCTTCATTGTACCTGTTGATTCTTTTTGTGTTATTGATCTTCATTTTGTAACATAATAAAAATGATTAAGGAATTTTTTTTTTATTGATTGAGGGGTTCCCGCAATAATGTCAGACAAAAGTACCATAAAAATATTTTCAAATATTTTGAATGAAGAATTCCCCTAGCAGTTAGAGAACCACATTAAAATTTAGTATGGTGCCTTTTAAACTAAAAATATTTTTTCCCCACTCAAAAAAACGTTTTTTAAGAAATAGACAGTAATACCAAAAAGAGATCATTCGCCCCTTATTTGGGGGAAATTTTATTAATATCGCCTTTTGGGGGTTTCAGGGGAAATCAACATTACGAGATTTTCAAGAAATGATGTGACAGAAGACAGACGTGAATGCTGGGGCGTGGCGGACCCCGCAGCCGGATAAATTTGGCTACCTGTCGCACCCCGATCTGGGGTTTTTCCGTTTGGGGCACTGCGCCCAAAAACAACCGAGCCCCCCGCACTTCCCCCATGGCGAGCTTTACCATTACTACCCCGCCGGGTCTGCGTTTTTCTTTGCGACAAAAGTCCCCCTTCCGATTTGCCCGCGCACGTGCTCTCTGCTAAATTAAAATTGATTAAAATTGATTTTACGACGTTTTCCCGATTTGTTCGGTGTCTAATATTTTAAACCGTCATTTGTCGGTTTTATTGTTTTTAGAGTATTTTTTGGGCCGTTTTTCTTCATCTGTAAATGGACTTTTTACTGGAAAAAAATGGCAACTTTTGAATTTTTCGCCTTGGGAAAAAGATGTGTCACCTGAAAATTTAACCCAGTTGAATGAAAGGGGAAAGAAATTAAATGCGACATGTGTCTGTGAACTTTATAATGGATATGTACAGCTTTGTAAGTACATCATTTTGATGGAAAAGGCAATAGGTTTTTTATTTTATTGCAATACTTTGTAAGTGGTTTAAACATAAAATCCAGCATTTTCCGTGTTTGGGAAGGTTTGGATGTATTCATTTATTTCGTAACACCCTATTAGATTTGGGGTGTGTATTTTTTAAATTTTTCTACATTTGTTAACTTAAAGCCGGGGGTGCTAATAATTAAGCAAAACAATGTAAACCGAGGGGGTTGAATTGGGAAAAAATTAGGGGTTTAAACAACGAACCGACGGGGGGTAAAGGTTTCCCCCAAAGCCATCAATATTTTTATTTTGTTGATATCAGATGAACAAAGCAAAGTTTTCCTAAAAAAGTTGATGTTAGATACTTTATTTCTGGGAAATTCACATACCCGAAAAAGATACTGATAAAGAACAATAAAAGGTGATAAAATGCAGGTTACAGACAGACAATATCTTTTTATAATGTTAAAGTTTTTCCCGGGTGGGGAAGAAATCGAAGTGGGGGAGGAACGATTGCGTCAGTGGAGCAGGATGGTGACAGATTGTGCTGAAGCTGCTCTCTGCTGGAGATGATCCTGTTCAGTGGATTCTCCCTGATTGACATGAGTCTGCTCAGCCCCATCGCCTGCCACGGGTTCAAACTGTCCCGCTCCATGCCCAAAATAGATCCCTTTCCCCCATCAGTTTGTCCCGGCGGGCGCCCTTTTCTTTTTGCTGCCCCCCAACCCCCAGATGAGGTGTCCACCCAAACCCTCTGATAGAACATCTGAGCATCGAATTTAAAAAAAATAATGATGAAGGCTAAATTACATACCAGGTAGCAACAGCTAAGTTTTCACAAGAAAGCAGGATGCAGATAATAGCATTACAAATTGTTAAGGATTTCTTTTAACCCCTTTTAGGGGAAAAAACCTGGTTGAAAAAAGGCAAAAAATTTATATCCAAACCATCAAAAAGGGGGTGTGATCTGGTGGCACAGTGACAGGCTGGGAAAACCTTTTTCATGTGTTATAACGAAATTCAACTACATTTAACTGAATATAATGGAGAGCTCCCTTTTGAAATAACTTATTTCTTATTCTGCAGTTAGGGGTCAATGCCCCTTTTTTTTATTTTTTTTTTTGACCCCCAGTATGCCCAGGGAAAGCCTTTTTGTGGGAACAGATGCCAGTGTACCCGAATTCTAAAAACTGATGTTTCTTCTTCTGCTTTTAAAATTCCCCAATTAGTGATTTCAGTTCATTTTTTTTGCTTTTTTCAGGTAAGACTACTAAGGCTTCCAGTTTTTGTGTTTTGGGACAACCCCCCAAAGCCTCCCCCTATTTATTACTTGATCTGTAATATTTTGTGGTTTTTAAAACTGTATTTTATGTCCTCCTTGTCTAGTAATCCACAGCTTTTATTTTTGACAGGAAAGCTTTAGGGTGAATCCTCACAAAACAAAAGACTGAGGAGCACAGTCCCGCATAAAAGGGGTGTTGTTCTTGTTTGCAAAATAACATTTTTTTTTTTTGTTTCTGTGCTTTTTTTGTTGGGAAATTTAAAAGAGCTGAGACTTAATTTTAACTTAAAACAAACTAAGGCAGGGAAAAAAACAAAAATATTTTCATGTAATGATACACCAGGGACGGTGGCACAGGGTAGCGCTGCTCCCCCAGTTGGGGGACCCGTTCTTCCCCCGCCCTCCCCGCGTGGGGGTTTCTGCTCCCCCGTGTTGCATGGATTTTCCCCCCGAAATTTTTCCCAGTCCAAAGACATGCAGAGGGGGGATTGGGGATTTTTAAATTGGCCCCTAGTGTGTGCTTTTGGGGTGTGTTCCGTGGGTTGTCACCCTCCCCGGTTTGGGATCCTGCCTTGTCCCCTGTGTTGGCTGGGATTGCCTGGCAGCCCCCGTGCCCCTTTTTTCCCGAATTCACCCCGGGTTGGAAAATGGAGGGAAAATTGGGGCCCCCCGAGCACATCACATTAGAAGTTCAAAATATACAAAGTTGGTTACAATGTCTACAGTAGTTATAGGGGGGGGCAACTGTCAAAATCGAATTAGAGTTGTCAATCATAATAAATTAATCCCCTTTTAAGCCCCCCCCCCCTCGGGCGCCACCCCGGAAGTCCCCCCCTGTCCCCTTTCCCCCAAGGGGCCGCCCGCCGGAATTCCCCGCCCCCCCAAACGTGACCTCTCTCCCTTGGCCCCCCGGCGTTGGTTTGGGTGAAAGGGGCCCCCCAGTCCCCCCCTGGGAACCCCTCCCGGGCCCCTGTTTTGGTTTCCCCCTAAACTGTAAAAGGGCCCTTTTTGGGTTTGAGCCTCCGTCTTTTTAACCCCAAAATTGCACCTGCCGGGCCCGAAATAAACTGCCCGGACTGTGTGAGGGATGTCTCCCCCCTTTTTTGAACCCCCCTCCCCCCCCCACACCCCCCCCTCCCTTCCCCGGGAAACTGTAAAGGGGGCAGTTTGTGGATATCTACCCCCCCCTTAAAACTCCCCACCCCCCCCTCCCCAAAGACAACCCCGGGAAAGGGACAGTTTTCTCAAGTTTGGGCCCATCCCCGGGGGCCTTTCCCCTGTTTAAGCTCAGACATGGGGGGGCTGCCTCGGCCCCGCCCTTTCCCGGCACAAGCCCAGACAGGCCCGGGGGGTCTGCCCGGGCCCTCAGATCACCCCCAAAAAGTCCCCCAGCCCCGGGCCCCGAGGATGAGGGGCCGGCCTCCCACCCCCCCGGTCCCCCAGAATTCCCAGTCCCCCATTACTTCCGGCCATTTCTAAAAGGCCATAAAAAAAGCAAACATTTTGTTCACCCCCTACGATTTTAAGACATGAAAAATATCTCATCTTGGCTTAAAAAACCTGCATTTTCCAGCTCACACACACAGATAACAAACTGTAAAGATCAAAAAACCAGGGTCTGACGGGCTGAAAATTTAATCATAGGCGCCCCCCCTTCCCGGGGTCCCCCACACCCCCCAGTCCGCCCCCTTTCCCCCTGCTGAAACCCTTAAAAAGCAAACATTTTGTTCTATCTAAAATTTTAAGATGAGCACACCTTTAAAAAACATCTCATCTTTGTTTCAAACTAAGTAAAACTGTTTTTTTTTTTGACCCGCACACAGATAACAAATTGTAAGATAAAAGGGACCCGGTCTGGGGTCAGTCAGCGTGTTCGCACCCTGTTTCGGGGCCCCCGGGGGCCCCCATTTTTTCCCCAGCCACTTCAAAAGTCCCGTTTTAAAAAAAGCTTTTTTCTTCGGTTCTATCTATGATTTTAATAGAACACCCTTTTTAAAAATTTTTTTTTTTTTTTTTTAAAATTTTTTTTTTTTAAAAAATTTTTAAAAAAAGGGGGTTTTTTAGGCCCAACCCCGGGGGGGTTGGGGTTTTAAAAAAAAACCCCTTTTTTTCCCCCCAGGGCCCTTCCCGGGAAACCCGGGGGGGTTTTTTAAAAACGGGTTTAATAACCGGGGCCCCCCCCCCCCCGGGGGGGAAAAAAAAAAACCCCCCCCCCCCCTTTTTTTGGGGGTTTTTTTAAAAGGGGAAAAAAAATTTTTTTTTTTCAAAGGAAATTTTTAAAAAAAAGGAAAACCGGGTTTTTTTTAAAAAAAAATTTTTTTAAATTTTAAAAAAAACCCTCCGGGGTTTTTTTTTTTTTAAAAAAAAATTTTTTTTTGGGCCCCCAAAAAAAAAGTTTTTGGGTTTCCCGGGGATTTTTTTTAGCCCTAAAATTTTTTTTAAAAAAGGGAAAAAAATCAAAAGGCCTGGGGGGCTGGTTTATTTTTTGGGGGTTTTTTTGGGTAGGCCAAAAAATTTTTCCATTTTAAAACGTTATAAGAAAAATCCTTGTTTCCAAAGAGTTCTTTGGAACCATCAGTGCCTTTCTGATCACATCCACCCCAAACATAGCATAGAACTTAATTTCTGTACTCCTTTTAAATGAGAATAGCCAGTATAATGTCCCTAAAGGAACCAGAGACATCTGATATCTTTTACCCTATATGTTTTCTTGCCGGCCCAAGTCATTCAGATTCTGCTTACAACACAAATATACGATTATTTTTTCTCAAATGGCCTGTTCTTTGGCCTGCTAATCATGAAAAAAATCATATTTTATTCTCCTGACACTTTATTTGCATATTTTATTATACCTACTTGTATCGACATTTATCTATCTCTATATTTATTTTTCTGTATCAGAAGGTAGTTTAAGTCAATTTGTTTTGGGTTCAATAGATGTATTTTTCATATTTTCGATTCTTGTTTTCTTTTTTCACATCTTTGAGTCCCCTTTTTGTTACTTCGCGCCCCCTAGCGGGGTCCGCCCAGAGTTTGAGAACCACTGTTGTAGGGTTTTATTGGTAAAACACTCTGCGGCATTTCAAGCTAAGTTAGATTCCCTTGTTTATTCAGCCGTCCATCGTGTTCCATTTTGTTATAAATTGTATTTAGTCTCTCTTTATTTACTAAGCATTTTATATGATGATTAGAAAACAGTTATCTTGTTCAGGCTTTACTTTAAATCAGCATTTTCATCAACAGGTTATAAACACTTTGGTACTCAGGGGTCTTTGTATAATACAGCGTTTTAGAAATTCTGTGAAGGCTTGGTAATAGCCTTCCATTTTACAGCAGTTATGAGACCCTGAAAATAAGAACGGTTATAGGAGGTTATAGGAACCTGTACACTACAGGGCTGATGAGGATTAGGCTTTGGACACGTTAGGCCAATCAGGATGGAAAATGTTTTTAGTGAATAGTTACATTATATCTATTATAGGCGTTAGCACAAGGATTAAAATTTTACTAAAACTATGAGGATTTATTCTTTCTTTTAGGTAGTCCAGGTGACATAGGACGGGGGTTATGGAAAACTGCTTTTCCCCTCTGTTTGTGAAAAAGCATCCTTGGTTTTAGTAGCATTCAGGGTCAAGGGACGTAAGTTTGAACTGGGATTCCAAGAGTCAACAAGTGTCTGCAATCTTCTTGAATACGAGTCCAAGGACCTGGGTTTGTGCAGGGATCATAGCCAGGGGCAGAATTACGCTAGACATTATTATTCCAAAATGAAACATTGACTCGCCCTATCACAAAGATAAGACAGTACAAACTAAAATGTACAAATACTAAGTGACAGAGGAGATTAAAAAACATCTTAAGACCGGATCAACAAGGGATCACATCAAGCTCACCGCACACTAGCTAAACTGTCATCTATGTAGGCAGTTCCACGGGATGGCAAAGAGTTGGGGAAAACATTATTGAACATCGGCTAGTATGAGGCTGATTAACATGAGCCGGTTATTGTTAGAATCTTACCCTGCACTAAAAGTCAGGCTTGTGTTCCTCTTGATTCAGGAAGAACATTAAATATTGGAGTTTAGAATATGAACTAGACTGATAAGGACATGTGGGCCAAAATTAATAAAGTAAATAACCACATGAAAAAGTGGAGTGATTACAATTTGAAACACTGCCGTGATGTATCAAAACATTTGAAATAAATAATAAGCTTTTTTGACATGCGCAGTCCGGAATAGTCTGAATGTGTCTTAAAGAGTTCATTTTTTAAATAAAACTTAAAAAATATTAAATCTGAATAAAACACAGAAGTATCATTTAATGATATCAATTAGGGTTAAGTATTATCAAGCACCGGGATCTATTTATCAGGTTTATTTAATTTAGTTATAAACAAAATGATTGTTGGCATTTTGCTTTGAAATGAACAATAGTCTGATAGAGCTTTAAGAATTAGAATGTAAGACAAACCTCTACACTCTATAACAAAATGTTGCTGTTCCAATAGGAATATCTCGGATCTCTGTTTTATTTTAACCTTTTGACAAGAAGCCCCTGGTCTTGGAAATAAGCCCATGATTCTGACCAACTAAAGGGTCTTCACTTCATTGTCC
>NW_024376960.1:0-12287 GCF_016835505.1 Polypterus senegalus | reverse complement strand
GGAACAAAATACTGTTATTATTAAGTGAAATGTCACAAGTGACAGCGGACAGTACTTGTCTTTAAATAAAGTTTGTGTGGAGGTGCAGAACAATGTTTTAAGGAGGGTGTTCTCAGACAGAAATTATATTTACTCAATTATTCAATTAATTGCACATATATTTTTCATAAATATAATTAGACATTGACATTATTTACATACTGTACACCATGTCCACGAAACATGTATAACTGAAATGGCCCACCACTTACATTATTATGAATTTCACACCTTGTCACACACAGTTCATTAAAATGCCCAACTCTGCTTTTAAGATCATGTAAACAAAAATCTAATTTAAGAAAAAAAATTAATGTATATTATGTTTCATTGTAAGAAAAGCCACAGTAAAGCACATGTTCTTTGTCGCAACGCCGGTCAATTATATGAGTAGACCAATTATATGAGTAGATAAAAAAATGGTGCATGGTCTTGAGCTGGTGAATTTGAACAAGAATTGAGACCACTCAGTGGCCAAGGAGAGAAGAAAGTATTCAAGTGTAAAGTCAAGTAAAAACATAGGGCAAAAAAATGTATGAATCCCACAGGTTTGTTGTTTTCCAGTTTGTTGTTTAAGGAGAGAAAACCTTAATGTCTGATCAGAAGGTGGATGTGAGAAAAATCAGGTTTAAAGACATTAAGAGAAAGTCAGACCAAAGAAGTCAGAATGAGCCCAAAAAATGTCTGTGATTAATTTCTTTATTTAATTTTATAGCACCTCCTTGTAATGTTTGGGTCAATTTACATATTGTCTAGGAATTTATTTTGACATTTATTTTATGATCCAATTTCTTCCTAAAAAAGTTACTTATTTTTACCATTATGCAGTAACGCTATTTTGTTTTTCTATGCGGAAATCATCTTATTCTTAAAATGCCGTTGATGGTTGATAGGAATGGAATAGTAGGCTGCTTGTGCCTGCCTTGATAGGCACATTTACAAGAGAAAAGATGCTGATGGAGAGGTGCAAAGGGATTTAAGGTGGGCGTGGTTTTACAAGTTTCTTCGTAGGCTTTGGTAATTCTACAATTAAAGCTTTCCCCTAGTCCTTCACAAAAAAAAAACAAAAAAAAAAAAACAGAACTAATCTCAAATGTAACTGTAATCAGAGAAAAACAAACAAGATAGAAACTTGGGCTTAAATCTCTTAAAAACACAATAACATGGTGAATGATTTTTGCATCCAGAATTTTAAATTATCTAAGAGTGCAAGACATTAGCCTTTATACATATGACCCAATGACATCACACATCACAAAGATACTCATGTTGTTGGCACTGCCTTGACATGAGAAAAAGAGCCACAAAATGGCAGTCCTAAGAAATGCAAAACATAAGCAACAAGTTGAAAATGATACTAAATGTAAAGGTAATGTTAAATTTGAATTATTCATAATTCAGGACTCTAATAGAAAATTAAAGGGAGAAAATTTAAAAATGATCCAGGAAAATTTCGAATTTTTATTAATTAAGTAAAACAACTAATTTTGCTACATTTTTGCTTCCAGATATGGTTCCATGACATATTATCATCTCCGCTGTGTTTGATTATCTTGATTCTGACTAACAACATTTTTGTATACATAGTCTAACTAAGAATAGCAATTGAAAATTCAATGTACACTCTATTACTGTAATCTAAAATTCTATTAAGATTTTGAAAACTTTTAAATTAAATTCATAAGTGGATATCAAACATTGAAAAACCCTTTAAAACATATGCACAACATTGCTGAAAATAAACCTAATCCACAAAGTTTAGTTTATGAAATGCAGCATTCTAGCACAGGGTTGTAATTTGCCATTTTAAGAAAAGAGCAAAAACAAAATTATTGACAGTCCAGATGCTTATGTGAAAAAGACAACTGGCTCTTGACCAGGAATGTATGAGAGGGACATTTTATGTACAGTATAATGGGTGTTTTTCTTTTCTTTTGGCAAATGTAAATAATAAATGTAAAAGCCGAGTGATGAAGGGGCAATATCCATCCATCCATCCATCCTCTTCCGCTTATCCGAGGTCGGGTCGCTGGGGCAGCTAAGCAGAGAGGCCCAGACTTCCTCTCCCCGCCACTTCTTCCAGCTCTTCTGGAGAATCCAGCATGCCCCAGGCCAGCCGGAGACATAGTCCCTCCAGCGTCCTGGGTCTCCCGGGCCTCCTCCCGGTTGGACGGCCCCGAACACCTCACCAGGAGGGCCCAGGAGGCATCCTGATCAGATGCCCGAGCCCCATCTGACCCTCTCGATGAGAGGAGCAGCGCTCTACTCTGAGCCCCTCCCGATGACTGAGCTTCTCACCCTATCTTTAAGGGAATGCCCAGACACCCCAGAGGAAACTCATTTCAGCCGCTTTATTCAGGATCTCGCTCTTTCGTCACTACCCATAGCTCATGACCATAGGTGAGGTAGGAGCGAGATCGACTGGTAAATTGAGAGCTTTGCCTACGGCTCAGCTCTTTTCACCACGACAGACCGATGCAGAGCCCGCGATCACTGCGGATGCCGCACCGATCCGCTGTCGATCTCTACGCTCCATTCTTCCCTCACTCGTGAACAAGACCCTAGATACTTGAATCCTCCACTTGGGGCAGGATCTCTCCCCAACCCTGAGAGGGCACCCACCCTTTTCCGCTGAGGACCATGCTCGGATTTAGAGGTGCTGATTCATCCCAGCCGCCACACTCAGGCTAACCGATCCAGAGAGAGCTTGAAGATCACGGCCTGATGAAGCAAACAGGACAACATCATCTGCAAAAGCAGTGACCCAATCCTGAGTCCACCAAACCGCACTCTTCAACACCCTGGCTGCTCTAGAAATTTGTCTATAAAAGCATGAACAGAATCGGTGACAAAGGGCAGCCCTGGCGTGAGTCCAACTCTCACTGGAAACGGGCTCACTTACTGCCGCAATGCGGACCAAGCTCTGACACTGCTGTACAGAGACCGAACAGTTTTATCAGGGGTCCGCACCCCATACTCCCGAGACTCCCACAGGATTCCTCGAGGGACATCGGGTCAAATGCCTTTCCAAGTCCACAAAACACATGTAGACCGGGTCGGGCAAACTCCCATGCACCTCCAGGACTCTGCTAAGGTGAAGAGCTGGTCCACTGTTCCGCCACCAGGATGAAACCACACTGTTCCTCCTGAATCCGAGGTTCGACTATCCGACGGACCTCCTCTCCAGAACCCCTCAATAGACTTTTCCAGGAGGCTGAGGAGTGTGATCCCTCTATAGTTGAACACACCCTCCCGTCCCCTTTTAAAGAGGGGGACCACCACCCCGGTCTGCCAATCCAGAGGCACTGTCCCCAGGTCCATGCTGATGTTGCAGAGACGGCTCAACCAAGACAGTCCTACAACATCCAGAGCCTTAAGGAACCCTGCATTATCTCATCCACCCCCGGGGCCCCTGCCACCAAGGAGTTTTTTGACCACCTCCGTGACTTCAGTCCCAGAGATGGAGAGCCCACCCTGAGTCCCCAGGCTCTGCTTCCTCATTGAAGGCATGTTAGTGGGATTGAGGAGGTTTCTACTCTCCACTGACCCATTAACGCCCCGAAGTCGAGGTCGCAGCACATCCCCACTATATATGGTGTTGACACTGCACTGCTTCCCTCCTGAGACGCCGGACGGTGGACCAGAATCTCCTCGAAGCCGTCCGAAAGTCGCTCTCCTGGCTCTCCAAACCCTCCCATGCCCGAGTATTTGCCTCAGCAACAACCGGTGCGCTTCGGCCGCCGGTACCATCAGCTGCCTCCAGAGACCCACAGAACAAAAAGTCCTATAGGACTCTTCTTCAGCTTGACGGATCCTCACCGTGTCCACCAACGGGTTCGGGATTGCCGCCAGACAGGCAACGACCACCTTATGCCACAGCCCGGGCAGCCTTCAACAATAGAGGCACGGAACATGGCCCATTCGACTATGTCCCCACCTCCTCGGACGCGTTGAAGTTCTGCCGGAGGTGGGAGCGAAGCTACTTCTGACAGGAGACTCTGCCAGCCGCTCCCAGCAGACCCTCACAACACGCTTGGGCCTACCAGGTCTGACCGCATCTTCCCCACCATCAAGCCAACCACCACCAGGTGGTGATCAGTTGAAGTCCGCTCTCTCTTCACCCGAGGTTCAAGACTATGGCCTAAGTCCGACACACACCACAAAGTCGATCATCGACCTGAGGCCTGAAGGTGTCCTGGTGCCAAGTGCACATATGAACACCCTTATGCTTGAACATGGTGTTCGTTATGGACAATCCGGATTTGTTAGCCAGAAGTCCAAAACAAAACACCGCGTTCCAGATCGGGGCCATTCCTCCCAATCACGCTCCTTCCAGGTCTCACTGTCATTGCCCACGTGAGCATTGAAGTCTCCCAGCAAAACGAGGGAATCCCCAGAAGGTATGCCCTCTAGCAACCCCTCCAGAGACTCCAAAAGGGTGGATATTCCAAACTGCTGTTCGGGCGATACGCGACAAACAACAGTCAGACCTCTCCCCCACCCGAAGTCGGAGGGAGGCCACCCTCTCGCTCCACCGGTAAACCCAATGCACAGGCTCAGAGTCGGGGCACAGCATGCCCACACCTGCTCGGCGCCTCACCGGGCAACCCAGAGTGGTAGAGAGTCCAGCCCCTCTCAAGGAGATTGGTTCCAGAGTCTCGCTGTGCCGAGGTGAGTCCGACTCATATCTAGCCGAACCTCTCGACTCAGCACTCAGCTCAGGCTCCTTCCCTTCAGAGAGGTGACATTCCACGCCCCAAGAGCCGGTTTCTGTGGCCGAGGATCAGACCGCAAGGTCCCGCTCGCCACCACCCAACTCACACTGCACCCAACCTCCTTGACCCTCCCATAGGTGGTGAGCCCATGGGAGGAGAGGACCCACGTCTTCTTCGGCTGTGCCCGTGATAGATGAAGGGCAATAGGCACCCTTTATTGAGACCGGGGCAATAACTGAAAAGGCAAATATCCTGAATAATTCTGTTACAGGTTATTGTTGATGTCCATCTACAGGACATAGATATTTACATGTCTTGCAAAACATTCACCTGTTTTGAAAATTAAACTGTTTTGTATTTATTTAACATACAATATTGTGATACAAGAACTGCCTGCTTCCTTGAAAAATGTTTGTGTTTACCTGGTTTGAAAATTAATATGTTCTGGGGACATTGGTTTCTAATCAGCATATTAGTATGTGTACTTCTGACAGCTGCTAACAATATACATTTTTTAACCAATGAAAACTTTTACACTATTTATAAGCAAAGGAAATTGATATTTGCCATTGTTTAATTAATTTTCATTTTGATCTAGGCAGAGACTAAAACAGATATATACGAGAAAAGGGTGAACGTGCACAGAGGGGACAGAGTGAGTTCAGAGGATGGTGTGAGAGGCCACATAGTGTAGGAGTGAGACAGTCAACCAAGAACGCTGTTAAGATCACTCGCACAGGACTTGCAGGCAGACAAGGGTACATGGCTGAGAAGATGCAAAGACACAGACAGTGACACCTACCTCCAGGGGAGAGACAGTTTCACCAGAGAGACACTGTGTCCAGCAAGATGGGGAAGACTCACAAGAGGACCAGCAAAGCCAGCAGACAAGAAGCAAAGACTTTGTTGGGAAACAAGCATTCGGCAAACAGAGTGTTTCAGTTGGACAGTTGGAAGATTAATCTTGTTACATAGTGTGCAACTTGTACTTCATAGTACCAAACGCTGTATCCTCTACGTCATGTTTTAATGGACTTTAGAGTGTGGACTGTGTTTTCTTTTTAAAAGGTTTTCATTTCTGAAATCCACTCAAAAATAGAAGAGTGCCCAAGTGGAGGCATGTTCACCTTCATTTGTGCTCGCTGGCTGTACCTTGCCCTTAGAAACTCAAAATTCATGTTGTTTGCTTGGTTTATGTAGACCATAACCCATTTTTTGCTGTACACATATTGGTATGCTTCAGTCCTCATGTAGTTTCTTAGTGGAGTGGTCACTACATCCACAACAAGACACAAACCTTTTGATATAGCAATATATATATATATATATATATATATATATATATATATATATATATATATATATATATACTAATAAAAGGCAAAAGCCCTCACTCACTGACTCATCACAATCTCCAACTTGCCGGTAGGTAGAAGGCTGAAATTTGGCAGGTTCATTCCTTACAGCTTCCTTACAAAAGTTGGGCAGATTCCATTTCAAAATTCTACGCATAATGGTCATAACTAGAAGCTATTTTTCCATTTACTGTAATGGAGTTGAGCTCGAAGCATGGGGGGCTGAGTTTCGAGACATCATCACGCCCCACGTAATTACGCAGTACGAGAAACCAGAAAGAGCTCCAAAACCCGCTGAAGAAAACATACATTATATAATTAAGAAGGCAGCAAACAATAAGAAGCGAACAGTGACATATAAAACCATATTCAGCGGCTCACGTGAACTGATGCAGTGCGCAGACAAAAGCAACAGTTCCAAAGAGTGCTGAAACAAAAGCGAATACACTGCTATGCTCAAATAGACAAACCACCCGCGGCGCGCAATAGTAGAGGCTTCGCCTCTAGCGCCAGCGCCAGAGGTCTCGCATCGAGAGGGGATGCACTGAGTATGCGGCGCTTCCCGATTCATCTTAGCCTCGCATCCCCTTGGTTTGAGACATATGAAAAATATGCGTTAACACAGAAAGACAGATCACCAATTGAAGCTTTATGAATAATGGATACTTTATTCGCGATCAATGATTGTTTTGGTAAAGCCATACCAGTGTATTCATTAGATGAACGGTAAAAAGTAAGAGTGAGGGAGGGTAACTTATTGAGGCACGCAGGCAAAACCACAATAGCACGCTGGCTCGATGTACTGTAGTGCGCACAACTCGATCTGAATTGCGCTGATCACATTTTAAAAATATATCTTTTCAAGTTCTATTTAGTCCATATGTGCAAACTCAAGGCCCGCAGGCCACATCCGCCCGCGCGAATTATATCCGCCCGTGAGATCATTTTATATATTATTGTTTTAATGGCCCGGGATATGAAGGCTGGTAACACAATAAACTACAGATCCCATAATGCAGCGCTTCAGCTGCCTTGCCGAACACTTACGCGTTAATCAAGTCTAGCTTATGATGCTGTAACTTATTGTGAAGCTAGCCCACATGATGCTGAAGAGAAAAGGTGATTCTGAACATAGAGCTTTTAAAACCGATGGGAGGCTGAGTATATGTTTAATGACATTGCCGCTAAACCCGTGTGTCTCATTTGTGGAGCTAATGTGGCTGTAATTACAGAATTTAGTCTAAGACGGCACTATTAGACAAAACATCAGGATAACCTGAAAGACCTGAATGCAATGCAGAAGATACAGAAAGCAGAAGAGTTAAAGAAGAATCTGACACTTCAGCAGACGCTTTACTCGTGCAAAATCACAAAGTGATTTCAAGTGAAGCTACTTTATGGGAGAACAAATGCACCAGTGCAACTTGCCCCACTTTCCCTGTTGCCAAGTAATGTTGAACCAAGTCGGCACTACGGTGTTCCGAAATACGCACTTTGCTGATAAACTGAGCGCACTGCGCACTGAGTTCGCACGCACTTTGGTGATTTTGAAGAACAAGAAAGAATTTTGAGTTGTTTCGCAAACCCATTTGCCGTCGATGTGGAAAACTGCACCTGTGCAGATTCAGATGGAGGTGATTGAGCTGCAGTGTAATGGCACACTGAAGGCAAAGTACATACTGCACGGCTCAGCACAGTTTATTCACTCCATTTCCGCAGAAATGCTCCAGCTCCGCTACATGCAGCTCGAACCTTGTGCATGTTTGGTACCACATATCTGTGTAGAAGCTCTTTCTAAGTCATGAAGACTAACAAAACAGCACACAGGAGTCGCCTCACTGATGAGCACCTGCAGTCCATCCTGAGAATCTCCACAACACAGAACCTCACACCAAACATAAACGAACTGTTGCCAAAAAGATGCAAGCTCCAGCTCTGATTAAATGACATATTAGCAAAGACAACTGAATGATTTGATTTGTTATTGCTGAAAAGAACAAATTTTATTTATATTTCCAGGTTTTGTTATGCACCATGTTCATATTTGAATTTGTATAATTTTGACAGGATATATGGTGTGGAAGGTGAGGTGTTGCAGAAAGTATGAGACTGGCAACACTGCAAGCATCTGGCAACGCTGCACTGTTGTCCTTGATAGAGCACGTGTATCAGTACCTCCCATAGCTACAGTCGAGTTTCAACTCCTTCCGTTAACTACGTGATTTTTGTGACTGCTATTAGCGAAGTTGTGTTTTCGTAAGCGTCACACAAAATGGAACAGTGAATTTGGAGCAACGTTGTGCCATTAAATTTGTGTTAAGCTTGGAGAATCGGCAAGTGTGATGTTTGAAAAGTTAAAACAGGCCTATGGGAACATTCTTTATCCCGAGCTCATGTTTTCAGGAGGCCTTCAACTTCGAAAACCAATGAAAACATCGAACGTGTGAACACCTTTGTTAGATCAGACCGTCGTTAACATTAAGAATGTTGAGTGAACAATTAAATTTGAACAGATTTACCGCTCATCAAATTTTGACTGAACATTTGCACATGCGAAAGGTCTGTGCCAAAATGGTGCCGAAAAACCTCACAATTGAGCAGAAGGACAATCGAAAAAACGCATTCCTGTGGTTCCCCAGCCCCTTATTCACCTGACCAGTCCGTGGACTTTTCCTAAACTGAAAAATGTCCCCAAAGGACGCCATTTCGGACTTTAGAAAACATCCAAAAGAGTGTAACGGACATGCTGAAGACCATACGTTGAAGATTTCCAGCCTGCTACCAAAAGTGGGAACAACGCTCCATCGGTGTGTAGCTGCCCAAAGGAATTACTTTGAAGGGATAACATTGATGTTTGAAAAACTAAAAACTTTGGTAAATAAAAAATCAGTCTCATTACTTTTCTGTCACACCTCGTATTTTTATGGAAAGCAAAATCTTTTGGGATATTTAAAATTTAAAAAGAGTAAAAGAAATTTGAATGTTTGTTCTTTTAACGCTTTACTTTATTTCTAACTTGTATAATTTAGACAGGATATATTTTTATGAAGAGCAAAATATTATAAGTTATTTAAGGTTTGAGTTGATTTATTCCGGAATAATATTCTTTCGACTAAATAAAAATTCCTTCTATTTAAAATAAATAAATAAATAGAACTTGAACAGATACTGATAATCTAATATCCAGGCAGACTTGCACGTAAGAGCTGGAGTCATCCGCTTTAACAAACAATGTATTGCATTGATAGAAATAGCCTGCCCATTTAATTATTTAGGAATGGATAAATAAATTAAGATTTTGTACAAATAATGTTTTTCATTTTTCTTCCTTCATGGATTCTGGCACCTAGCAACAGTTGCTCGCGACACCAAAGACTGTATATATGTATATATATACTAGCAGAATAACCAAGGCTTCAGAGTGGAGAAGTAGTGTTAAAGAAGTTATAAAAAGAAAAGGAAACATTTTAAAAATAACGTAAGATGATTGTCAATGTAATAGTTTTGCCATTGATATGAGTGTTGTTGTTATATCTATCTATATATATATATATATATATATAGCAGAATACCCGCACTGGAAGAAGTAGTGTGTTAATGATGTATGATGTACGTGTGTGTGTGTGTGTGTATATATATATCTATACTAATAAAGGCAAAGCCCTCACTCACTCACTCACTACTCACTCACTGACTCACTCACTGACTCATCACTAATTCTCCAACTTCCGTGGGTGGAAGGCTGAAATTTGGCAGGTTCATTCCTTACAGCTTCCTTACAAAAGTTGGGCAGGTTTTATATCGAAATTCTACGCGTAATGGTCATAACTGGAAGCAGTTTTTCCCATTTACTGTAATGGAGATGAGCTTCAACGCGTGGCGGAGTTTCGTGACATCATCAGCTCCCACGAATCACGCAGTACATAGAAAACCAGGAAGAGCTCAAAAAGCGCTTAAGAAAACATGCATTATATAATTGAGAAGGCAGCTAAAACAATAAGAAGCGAGCGAAATGACATATACAACCATATTCATGAGTTCTGCTACTTCGAAACAAAGCACGATGTAAACCTACACTTTAAATTAAGTTCATAGACAGGCTCGCTGGCGCTTGTAATTTAGTGCCTGCCCATATAAGGCGTCGTCACGCAATCCAACAGCAAACTGCCACGGGTAAATATTCACGGGTGAAGGACTGGCTTATGGAGAGGAAGATGAGATGGTCAGGTGGTGTTTGACACAAACTCAGTGAAACTGCGTAGAGAAAGTTTTAAGTGCCAGGACTAAGGTAACATTAAATACAGCCACGGACATAGCACGAGATGGCACCAGCACAGCTGGGAACCATCGATGCTGTACACCGAGCGGGTCACGCGGAACTGACGAGTGCACAGATAAAAGGCAACAGTTCCAAAGAGCTGAACAAAACCGAATTACACAATTGAAAAGGCAGCAAAATATGAAGCGCCTGATAAGCATATTCATAAATCCAGCTACTGCGGAAACAAAGCACACGGTGGAAAAAGTCAATGTCCTGCTAAAGGAAGACAGTGTAAAAAACCCGCTGCATGCAGTGTGTCAGGTCTCAGATAAAGAAGAAGACGGGCTGTTTATTGATGCAGTAAGAAACAATCGATGAATGAAACCTGTCATCTTTACAACGATTGACAAACACGGAATGTAACCTTGAACACAACACATCCTACAAATAAACCTGATTGAAAGAAATAATGATAATCAAATCCTTGATGACAGCAACACTCAGTAAAACTCACAAAACAAATATTTGTATATTGACAGTCATGTTACGTATTTTTAAAATGTTCCTTTTTCTTTTTCTACCTTTTTAACACACTATTTCTGCTAATCTGGGTATATATATATATGTATATATATATATCCCCCCTACATCCCTGAATAATGGAAAACTTTATTCGCCATCATATTGTTTTGGTAAAGCCTACCAGTGTATTCATTGGGATGAACGTAAAAAGTAAGAGCGAGGGAGGATGACCCCAGAGGCATGCAGGCTGTAGTGCGCCAACTCTATCTGAATTTCCGATCACATTTGAAAACATATCTTTTCGTTCTATTTAGTCCATATGTGTCAAACTTCAAGGGCCGCTGGCCCCATCCGCCCGGCGGTAATTATATCCCCTCGAGATCATTTTATATTGTATTATTGTTATTAAAGCCCGGTATATGAGCGCCCGGTAAACAATAAACTACAGATCCATAATGCAGGCTTCAACTGCCTTGCATCAGGGTAACCTGAATGAATTCGAGATGCAGAAAACAGCATAATAAATAAGAATCTGACACTTCAGCTGACGTTTAACCCTGCACAATCACAAAGTATTTCAAGTGAAGCTGCTTTATGGGAGACACAAAAGCACCAGTTCACCTTTGCCCCCCTTTCCCTGTTGCCAAGTACTGTTAAACCAAGTCGCACTACGGTGTTCCCCAAATACGACTTTGTTGATAAACTGAGCACTGCACTGAGTTTGACGGCGGGACTTTGACGAACAAAAGTCCGCCTACATGCGGCTCGAACCTTGTGCATGTTTGGTAGCACATATCTGTGTGAGAAGCTCTTCTGAGTGATAAAGACTAACAAAACAGCACACAGGAGTCGCCCACTGATGAGCACCTGCAATCCATCCTGAGAATTCCACAACACAGAACCTCACAGCAAACAGAAACGAACCTGTGGCCAAAAAGATGCCCGGCCCAGCTCTAAAATGACATATGAGCAAAGACAACTGAATGGGTTTGATTTGTTATGCAAGGCGAGTCAACGTTTTTAAAAAAGCGCTTGCACTGATCAAATAGCTGTGTGTGTATATATAGATATGTATGTATGTATATATATGTTATATATGTGTGTGTGTATATATAATATATATTGTCACCAGCAAAAGGGAGGCAGCTAAAGGGTAAATGAAGGAGTTCTGGCATGCCGGGTGGGGAAGGGATAACTCCTTCACCCTGTAGACCCAACCCGGAGGTTCCACCTGCCCCTGCGCACTTCTGGACGACCAATGAGACAGACCTTCCAGCTCCGCCCCCTGATGTTTCCACATAAAAGCCCACCCCAAACCCCCCCAACCCCCCAAACAATTTTAACACCGTGGTTTTGACCCTTAATGAACCTTTTTACCTTTTTTGGGGGGCCCCC
>NW_024376959.1:0-8326 GCF_016835505.1 Polypterus senegalus | reverse complement strand
CTGCGAACTCACGCTAGCCCCAGTGTATGTTTGGCGTGTGTGTTTGTGTTTGCCATCAGAACACTGCAGTCCATGTCTTATGTCTGTGGTTAACAAACTATGTCAGCCTGCATCTGACCTGATCACCGCAAACTGTGAAAAATTCCTTCAGTTTTTCCGTGATAACCAGGGCCGGATTTAGATGAAAAGAGGCCCTAGGCTATTCCACTTATGAGGCCCTTTCACCTCCCATTTTTAAGTTTGTTCAAATTGCTAACAATTTGAATGTAGGCCCCTCTTGATCTTGAGGCCCTAGGCTGAAGCCTAGTTAGCCTATAGGAAAATCTGGCCCTGGTGATAACATTATTTATCCGTCCTTTGATTTTCTGTAACAAATCTGGTCTGGGTCATTGGGGCAGCAGTCTAAGCAAAAGACGCCAGACATCTGATTCCCCTGCAAGTCAAGTCAAGTTGGGAGCCTGCACTGGTAAAGCGCGTTGTCGCACTCCACAACACGACGAAACAGCTCTTGATCCCGGTGGGCAACCCCTCCCCGGCATACACGCGGTCCAGTCCCACTTGGGTCCCCAACAATGCGGATCCTACGAGCTGGATCACCCCTTGGGGAAACGTGATAATGGCCGTAGTGCCTTAACTGACGCCTCCCTCACAATGCAGGCAATGTGTCTCACTTTCCCTGGACTCCATGAGCAACACAAAGTCAAACCAACGGTACCCAAGGATTTTCCAGAGAGACGAGTACCAAAGGAGTCCAGTCTTGGTCTCAGGTCACTGGATAGTCCATGTCTCACAACCATATAACAAAACAGGAAGCACCAGAACTCTAAAGACTTGGACCTTCGTCCTTTTGCATAAATATAGGGAGCGCCACACACCCCTTTCCAAATCTCCCAGGGGGCACCGACTCATTCCCACCTTGGCCTTCCCCGAGGTCCCCTCCAAGTTGTACATGCCTGAAACATCTCCCCAGGCTGGCGTCCAGAAGGCAACCTATCAGATGTCTGAACCATCTCGTCTGCGCCCTTGCCCCTTCTCAAAGGCTGAGCCCAGACACTCATTTCACGCCGTCCAGATTCTGTATCAAGTGCTTCGGTCAATACGCAGTTCATAGTCATAGGTGACCTGGGAGTTTGGTAAATTGACAGCTGTGCCTCTCGCTCAGCACCCTCTTAACCACGACTGACTAGTACTCGTCCGCAGTCGGCGCCGATCTGCATGTCGATCCTTTCTTCGCTTACTCGTGAACAATACCCTGAGATATTTATACTCCTTCGCAGGAGACAGTACCTCAGTGTCGCGTTCTCTGCTCTGACATTGCTAGCTATACAACACTGACCAACTGTCACTGTCAGTGGCGAGCTGGGGGTATGGGGGCTGGGGATGAGGGGCAAGGGGACATCTGTCCCCGGGCGCAGCATCCAGGGGGCGCCAAATTGATGTTATGAAATGTTAGAATTAATTGTTTTCCATTCTTAAATGTACTTAAAAGTAAATAAAAACATTCATACCACCACTTTCATCAGTATGAGGATATCTTTTTCCTATGTTTTTGTCTCTTTCTGATTTCAAGCACGTATTAGTTCTATATACCCAACAGGCAATAATGTATCCCTCCACCACTCTAACATGCTTGACTCCCACCCAGAAACATTTTTGACGTTATTAAACAGGTCGCACGACTGACATGAGGCATTAGTGTATCATTGTCAAGGAAGTTGTCGCAAACGCCATTTCTGTGTGCCAAGTGATTTGTGTTCATGTGTCTGATAGAAAATTGATTGGGCTGTGGTGAAGTATTCTAGTAGATGGCTGCAAAAGTCTAGATGTTTCCCCATCATATTTTCGTACGAATAAATTGTAAGTAATGCAGTTTTATGAATATATAATTATTTTGCTTTATAATTTGCTATATATACTTTCTTAAAATCATTTTTAAATGTGGAAAACGAATTTTACAAAAACTATTTACGGATTTAGATTTTAAAGAACACGACAGCGCTATCATTTTCGGAGACTTATATGATTTTTTTCTTAAAATACTATTATTTTAAATAGATTTTGTATAATTCTTTCCTTCCACATTGCATTTTGGCAAACAGAAGGCGCCAAATCTTCAATTGTCCCTGGCACTGAAAACCCTAGCTACGCCTCTGCTTACTGTCTAGCTAGGAGAATATCAACGCTACCAAACGAACGGACCCCAACAAGTAGAAATGCGTTGTGATAGCTCAAGCACGCACTTTGGGATGCGACTGCGCGAGGCGCACATGGTGAGTATAAACCAGGCTTAAGAAGAAGGCGGATGAAGAATTTTATCCCAAAGCAACTCAGACACAGCACGCCGTTCACTAGGAGACTAAACCTGTGCAATAAATTTTAGAAATTTGGTGGTTTGGCATCCGTGGGTGAGTAACTGTGGTCTAAGCAGAGAGATCAAAACAATAAAGAAATGAATTAACTAAAACATTAGCAGAATTGTACAAAGTGTTCATATTGGGATATACTTAGAAATATAATTAACATGTCAGTCCTTTATAACCAACGAAATTAATATCTTCTTATTAAACTTTGGGTATGCTTCTGTAACAGGTGTCTGGTCACACTTTCAGGTAATCTAACTAGACACCATCCAAATATCCGACTGCGCCACCCAGTTTTATTAAGAGACTGGGAACTCCTGAAATTTACCAATTATAGCACACAGGTTTTAACTTTAAATTGGGCGGTGAGTAAACACACAATGAAAGACACAACTGCAATTTCAGGAAGTAACAGTAACTTCTATTACACTAGACAATAATAAGTACATGAAAAGGTAAATGAACATAAACCAAATCTAACAGTCTCATGAAGAAAATTTCTTATCTTAGAAAGGAACGCCCATAGTCCACACTCTAAAAGTCCATTAAAAACATGAATTGGATGATACAACCTGTAGTGGTGCAAAGTCCTGTTTGTTCTCAGTGTTACCCCAACACTTAATTGCTCAACTGTCCACAGATGCACTCTGTTCACGGACACTGCTTCCAAGAGAATCGTGGAATCCCTGTTGGCTCTCTTTGCTGTTCCTTTTTCCTCGCTGGGCTCCTTGTGTTGCTGTGACCTAAGGCACGCCTTTATTTCTTGTCTGCCAGCTTTGCTCGGTCCTTTCATGCGGCTTCCCTCTCGCTGGACCCACAACCGGCCTCCTTGTAGAGCTGTCTCTTCCTCCCTGGGAGTATTGCCGCCCTGTGCCTCACGCCTTGCCAGCCACGTACCCTTGTCAGCCTGCGAGCCCCTTTGCTCTGTCCGGGTGTCTTGGCAGCGTTCTCAGTGGACCGCCCCTCCTCTTGCCTTCTCCTGGCCAGAGCTTAAATCTCCTTCAGTCCCTGCAATTATCAGTTCTGGACAACCAGATTAAACAAGTGGCACAGCTAAATTTCCTGGGTTTAACAAATAATGAAAACACGAGTTAACAAAATGTATTGTTACCAACCATTAATGAGTAAAGATCTGCTGTTTAGCAACCAATATTGTCAAACATGTTAATTGCCAAGTCAGGTAAATGCAGAAATCCTCCAAGGAAGGAGACAGTTCTGTTATCACACGTGGTATTGTTTGTAAATCTCAACCAGCCATAAACTTCAAAATAGCAACTCCTTTGCAAGACAGCAAATACTTACATCCTGCAGACAGCCATGTCACAATGAGTAACTGGATTATCCAGGAAATTGAAAAAAAACAAGGTCCCCTTCTGACACTTCCCTGAAAATAACTAACAGAATGTTGACTCCTTTCTGGTGCTGTAGAGAATAAACCAAGTCTACCGCCCCCTAGTGGTCACTGTCTGTTCAGAATAGTGTACCTCTCCACGACTCACGACAAGCCCTTCTAATGTCCTATACCACCCTGCTGCCCACACCACCACCCAGTCAAACCTCTTCAAAAGAAAACCCGGTAAAACTCTTTAAGAGAAAATCGGCACATGGAAATGCAAACAGTAGAGGCTACGATTGGCCTGAAATTTGTTGTGCCAAGGATTCAACACAGCCTTAATTTTTAAAAAGACTGGAAAATAATTAAAACATCTAAGCAAAGTTTTTATTTAAATTGCATATGAGACCACAAGAGGGCAGCATTTACACATATCCAGTGTTGGAGGTTTTTAATTGCATATTGACTTTCTATTTTCTTAAACTATTTGCATAAATATGTTTAGATTTATTGATGAATATTATTTTAGATGTCAGTGCAGATGTGGATGACTACTGTATGCTGGATGGTCACTACCTGCAGGTTCTGACTCGATGTCCAAGGTGTTGGAGAAGAAAGTGGAGACCCGAGCTGAAGCCCTGAGCTGCACACAGTGAAGTGACTCCTGCTCTGATACACAGTGACACTCAGAGGGGATTATCTGAATGTTCACTTTGGTTTTCTTTACAAAGGTTTATAAGTTGACATTGGGTTCCTTCTTCACTTAAACTCACTTATAAGTTGGTTCAGTTTTAATGTCGGCCTTGCCGTTTGACTCTGAGAGAATATCACACCTGCCTGAGAAACTACAGTGTGAATTTACATTAGTAATTGTAGTGTGTCAATACAAAAGACACTATATAACACAGAATATATTTCACATTAGTGGTATTATTATTCTCCATTAACTTTGTATTTTCTTTACATTTTTTGCTGTTTTTAATATGATCAGTTCTTAAATCTCACCTCACTAAATAAGTCAGACATTACTACTTGATCGACAAATGACACGGGATCAAATCCTTGGTGTTTCTTCATTTTCACTCCTCTGATTTGTCTGACAAAGTGTTTAAATTCTCCATTCTGGACAATATACTCCTTTTCTGATAACACATCTGATTGACACGCAGATGTCCATTTAACATTCAGTAGAGTGAATGGAGATCAGTTAATCCAGCATTTCTCAACCTTTAAGTATTTAAATTTCGAAGTTTTCATAACAGTTTTAATCGCCCCTAACATTTTTGAAATGTAGATGCATATTTTATTATACCTACTTAACTTTTATCGACATTTATCTAACTCTATATTTATTGTTCTAGTATCAGAATGTAGTTTAAGCTAATTTGTTTTGGTTTCAACAGATGTTTTTTCATATTTTGATTCTTGTTTTCTTTTTTTCACATCTTCGCGCCCCCCTTTTTGTTACTTCGCGCCCCCCTAGAGGGGCCCAACCCACAGGTTGAGAACCACTGAGTTAATCTGAGAACCTCAGCAATCAACCACCTAGAGCAGACCTGGTGCCCTCTGGTGCCCTTAGAGTTTTACTTTAAGTCAGTTATATTGTATTGACTCATGTCTCAACCCCTCCATCAATTTCCTAACCTGCTTATCTCTTCATACATTTTTATTTACTTTAGTTTGCTTCTCACCTATCCATTCATTTTCTGTACCTTCTTTTTCATTTTAGATTTTCAAGATATTGCAGTCTCTACCAGGAGCAGTGGGCTCAGAGCTGGAAAATACAAACCCAGGATGGCAACCCGCCACAAGGTGAAGTCACTCACTGGTCAGGGGTCAGGTTGGAGCTGAAGGTCTTTGAGAAGAAGCTGAAGAGAAGTTGGAGATGGATATGAGGAGAGCACGCAGGGAGTTGCTGCGGCACCACTGAGGGGAAATGTGAGGCAACAGTAAATTTTAGAAGAAGCTTGTTTGGGTTTTGAATCCACAGTTCATATAGGAAAGTGAACTTTCAGCAACCCTTTAAACCTATAGCATCGGTTACCACAAGTCACAACATCTAAGGACACTATCCTAATGATGAGCTAACAAAATGTCAATGGCAGTAACAAACTAAAATGATAGGCAAAATAATAGAAAAAAAAAGTATACAACACAAAGGGTAGTCAGATATTCAGAAAATAAATATCATAAATTCTCTGACACAAAAAGCCGACAAGTGTGAGATCAAACAAAATGGTTACAATACAAGCATAAAAATGAATTAATTAGAAATTCACCCATTGATAGACCAAAGATACCCTGCACCTAAGAAAGTGCCTGCAATTCCCCTGAATTAATAAAGATGATCATCAAAGAACCCATTAAAATATTTATAAGACAATCAGCTGTTTTCAAATGGGGAATAAAAATCATATTTGCTTAAAATGTAAAACACATTAATATTTATTAATGATCATTTATATTTTATCGTTATTTGGTAAATGTCATCTTGTCACCATTGTGCTCATGGGCACCACCATTTTAGAATTTTTGATGGCTATGCTGCTATGTGGCTGTTAAGAGCACCATCCAGACCGCAGTAGTTCAGGATCTTAAATCACAGGCTGTTGTTTATCCCACCTGTTACTATCCTGTAGCTGTTACCCATAATCCCTATAAATCACATCCTATAAATGTAGTCATGATACAAACCTTAAACTTCCTGATAACCAAAATATAAGGTGTATAATTAGATCAAGAGATAGGTAACTTCACATCCTTTGAGACTCTCATTTTAAATATTAACATAGATTTTAGCATAATTGTAGTGCAACTCCACACTACACCTGGGCCATATTCACTGTTCATGACTGAATTTGGCAATCATTTATCTGATTTGGCTATAAATTGTGATCGTGTACAGTTGTGGCCAAATATTTGCTGCTTCAGTGTTTTAGGATCTTTTTGTCAGATGCTTCTATGGTATACTGAAGTAGAATTACAAGCAAGTGTTGGCCTTTCTTTCTTTTTCAAGACCTCTGGAATTCACCCTGACAGGCTGCCAATCAAGTACTGGGCCATATCCTGACTGATGGCAGCCCAATCTTGTATAATCAATGCTTGGAGTTTGTCAGAATTGGTGGGCTTTTGTTTGTCCACCCACCTCTTGAGGATTGACCGCAAGTTCTCAATGGGATTAAGGTCTGGGGAGTTTCCTGACCATGAAGCCAAAATTTCAATGTTTTGTACCCTGAGCCACTTAGTTCTCACTTTTGCCATATGGCCCAGTGCTCCATCATGCTAAAGGCAAAGTTAGTCACCAAACTGTTCTTGGATGGTGGAGAAGTTGCTCTCAGAGGATGTTTTGGTCCCATTCTTTATTCATGGCTGTGTTCTTAGGCAAAATTGTGAGTGAGCCCACTGCCTTGGCTGACATGAATGGTCTTAGGATGCTTTACTGTTGGCATGACAGAGGACTGATCTTTCACAGTGAAAACCTCATACCAGCTTGGCAGACCCTGTCTAGCCTGGCATTCAACACTTTAGAAATTTTAATCCTGTAACAGAACAGGAAGCCTTAACTTTAATTTCTAAAATGAACCCTACTACTTGTTCTCTAGATTCAGTGCCAAAAAAACTAGTAAAGAGTACAATAGATGTTTGTACAGCACCAATTCTTAGCATCATCAATAGCTCATTATTGCATGGCACATTTTGGGAATCAATCCAGAAAAAAGTTCCAAAGCCTGCCATGGAAAGCTTGTTAGCAAACTATCTGGAAGACTGATCTGAAAACGTCTGCCGGCCTTAATGCATGTGGGAGCTGTCTTCTCAGAAATCATAAAGATTTTGAGGGGAGTGCAGTCTAAGAATGGTAAGCTTTGTTTCAGTAGAACAAAGACTAAAAGCAAAGATCCTTATTGTCAACTCTCAAACCTTAATGACCAAAGATCATTTAAAACAGTGTGAGGGAATGCCATTTTTTGAAGATTGCTATTGTTGTCAAAGTGTGAAATTTAAGTCTGTATTTTGTGTATTCCTTCCCCTTCATGCTTGCTAATAGATGTATTTTTTACATCTTTACTGTTTTCCAATTTTCTATAAAAGACAGTGAAAAAATATAACATGTGCTAAGCTTGATTTGTTGAAAAGTGCGATGTGTACACATACACACATTTCCAAAGCACTTATCCCCATTTCTCAGGGTCACAGTAATTTAGTAAGCTCTGGGATCATAGGGTGCTGGGCAGAGAAACCCCCAGAAAAGGTGCCAACTTCAACACAGGACACATACAAACAGAGAGACACTCGGTCACACACACAGCCAGTTTCAGATCTACATGTCACCTAACTTCCATGTCTTTGGATTGTGGAAGGAAATTCATTAAAAAACAAGGAGAACATGGAAACTCTACCCAGGACGCATTTTAGCCATGAACTCTGGCACTGAGGAGTGTGAGTGCTAAACAACACACTGCTGACCCTGTAGGGACCTGCTGAACCACAAACATGAGTATGGATGATTATTCTGCTGCCATTACTTTCACTTAGAAAGTCCAATGAAAAGTTGTTTATATATCTTTATATTAAGACATCTAGGCTGGTTCAAACTTAGAACTAAGGTCTGTGCAAAATGAAATTAACAAGTGTC
>NW_024376958.1:0-23923 GCF_016835505.1 Polypterus senegalus | reverse complement strand
AGCAATGACATAAATTGTAATCTGAAAAGAATACAGCATCCCATAGTGAAGTTGGGGAAGATAGAAGAGAGTGTCCAATTATGCAATAACACTGGTAAAGAAGAACAATTATTAATAATCATAGCAATAGATCTGGAATAGCATCTGATTTATGTCACAACTATTGTAACTCATTTAAAGAGATCAGACACCAAAGGGTGGGCACAAATATCAACATCCTGTAGTTAGAAAAGTTATAAGTGCCAAAGGATAGTAAAGCCCACTGAGGTGCTCTATAGATTCAAAATGGAATGTGCGGCTATGGTGCCCACTGCACGGGCCCAGTGATACTCAGTTACAACACGGACTGTCTAAGTAATGAAAGACACAACAAGACAAAGAATATGTTCACCTCTGGTAGAAGAAATTAAGTAGATCTGCACCTACACCACCGGTGAGATTTAGTGATCACTATTTAGTAACACCATGTTAAATGTAATTGTTCGTCCAATTGTATAGTAACTTATAATTGTTAAATATTTATTTACGCTTGTATATCAGCCCAATGAAACAGCAGCTACATTGGCACTACACCACATTTCCACAACGTTCCTGAGGAGCGGTCTACATTGTCAAGGGGGATCGAGTACCTTTTCCTTTGTGGATAAGACCGTCAAGGATTGTTTTTGTCACAGATGCAGTGACAAAGGGTGGTATTCGTAATCTATACTAATGAAAGGCAAAGCCCTCACTCACTGACTCACTCACTGACTGACTCACTCACTGACTCATCACTAATTCTCCAACTTCCCGTGTAGGTAGAAGGCTGAAATTTGGCAGGCTTATTCCTTACAGCTTACTTACAAAAGTTGGGCAGGTTTCATTTCGAAATTCTACGCATAAGGGTCATAACTGGAAGCCATTTTTCCCCATATAATGTAATGGAGTCTTGAGTTGGAGATGGCCGTGGGGGGCGGAGTTTAGTGTGACATCATCACGCCTCCTACGTAATGCGTAGAGAACAAGGAAGAACTCCAAACAGCGATGAGCACAAAACGCCATTTCACAATTGAGAAGGCAGAAAAACATTATGAAGCAAATGATGCATACAAGCATATTCATAAGTACAGCTACTGGAAACAAAGCACGGCGTGAACCGTAAGTTTATATTAAATTAAGTTCATAAACAGGCTGCCACTAGCGTTTGTAATTTAGTGCCTGCCCATATAAGGCCGTCCATCAGCGGCAATCCAATACAAACACTGCCGGTAAATATTCAGGTGTGAAGGACTGCGCTTATGCAGAGGAAGATGAGATGGTCAGGGTGGTGTTTGGCACAAACTCAGTGAAACTGCGAGAGAAACTTTTAAGTGCCGGGTCTTACCTGACATTACACGAGATGGCACCAGTACAGCTGGGAACCTTCGATGCAAGAACACCAAGCGGCTCACGTGAACTGACGCAGTGCACAGACAAAAAGCAACAGTTCCAAAGAGTGCTGAACAAAAACCGAATTACACAATTGAGAAGGCAGCAAAAAATATGAAGCGTCTTATACATACAATCATATTTGTAAGAGCCATTTTCCTAGTTCTATAAAATGTATGAATATTTATTAGATGATAATGCATAAAATATGGGAGGTTCCTAAAACCCCCGTAAATAGAATTGAGTTGGTATTTTCCTGTCATCTCTTAACAGTTTTTTGAGTAAACAATGTTCTTTAGTAAGTGTTTGGCCTTACCTTGTGTAAGGTACAGAGGCATCTGGTTTTTAACCGTGTCCTTGAAAGAATTAGTTTTATGCTCGCGTTACGTGCTTATGCACGGTGAGCTTGGCGCATATCTAAGTGCCAACGGCCTAAGGGTCTTTTGAGTGTAAAGTAACTCGTAAATTAAAAGATCTAAGTTTTGAACCGTATGTTGAAAGCATACAGAAGAAGAAGTAAATAACCTTTAAGTACAGAAGTAACCAAAGCTTCATAAGAAAAACTAAGTTTATAGAAGATACATTTTTCCCTTTTTTTGCCTTTATTCTTTGTGTGTAACTATTTTTCTTTTTATTCTTGTATGGATTATTTGCCTTTAACTTTCACTAAATATTTTTAAAACGAACTTTTGGACTGAGAGATTTCTTTGACACGCGTCTTACCCGTGCCTGACTTCACCTTACGCAAAGTGGCTACACTAAAGTTAAAAAACCTGCCTGAAGTTTTGAAACCTGCTTAAGATCTGAACCTGCCTAGGACTGAAAGTTTAAAACTGCCTTGGATCATAAAAGAAAGCAAGCCTGCATTTTCAACGCCATGGCATCTGAGTCCGGGAGCCAGAGAACATTTCGAACCCCCATTGAAAGTAACAGTGGTGTGAGTGGAAGTCACAACGATCAGGATGTTTCAATGGAAGATCATCTTGATGATGACATAAAGCCGTCCAATTCATTATCATCTAAACTTCAATCTGAAATAGACTGCAAATACAAACAATTATCTAGTGTGATGAAGGCTGTGAAGGAATTTCAAAAAAATGAATATAACTGTGAAACTATAAAGTCGATCATCAAGAACTCGTTCTTTAACCAGAGAATTGAATATAAAAGGTTAATTGACAAACTCTTATCCCTCCAGAGTAATGAAGATATACGGAAAATGCTACAAAAGGACTTTGATGCTAAAATGGAAACTTTTCGCACATTTTCGGAAAATACGATGGAATGGGCATTTGAAGTATGTCAAAATATAAGCCTCAACCAGCAGCCTGACTTTTCGGCTAGCCAATTCAAGGATTACAGAACGACGAATGACTTTCCTGACGTCTCGCCAGAAGATAGTGTCTCACAGGTTTCCATTCAAAGTAAAAGTCATATAAGTTCGGCGGCGAATTCAGCCAAAGCCTCCCAAATCTCCGCAAAATCTAAACGTAGTACAAGTTCAGCCGGGACTTCTATGAGCGCCATCAGATCTCAAGAGGCAGCACACGCTGTGCTGTTGGCTAAAGCAGAAAACCAAAGAAAGCAACAGGCTCTAGATTTGGAAGAAATGCAGTTAAAAATGCAGAGAAAAGCTGAAGAAGCTCAGCTAAAAGCTAAAAGAGAAGCTGAAGAAGCTCAGCTAAAAGCTAAAAGAGATCATTTGGCTTTAGAGGCAGCTATTGCAGAATCAGAAGCGAAATTAAAAGCACTTAAAGGGCGCAATCGCAGTCCTAATAGACTAAGCCAGAAACCAGATGTGAAATTTGAAAAGTCGTCAGATGCGAACAGTTACAACTTTACAAATACGAATGAAAGTAAAAATAAACCTCAACAACAAAATGAAGCACCTCTTCAACAATCGCTTTATGATAAGCGCTACGATCAACAGAAAGAACAACAGAATAAGACACAAGCTCCTAATGTACCCCATAAAAAGATCCCAGTGTTTGAAGGCGATCCATTGACTTATATAAACTTTATAAGAGCATTTGATCGAATCATCGACCAAGAAGTGAGTGATCCTGATAGCAAACTAGGGTATTTGATACAATTCACCAAAGGCGAACCTAAAAATATAGCTCTAAATAACTTATACTTACCGCCAGAAGAAGGATATAGAAATACCAGAAGAACGTTAGAAAAATTTTACGGAAACCACGCTCATATAGGAGATGCTTACATGATGAAAGTAAGGAAGTGGCCACACTTGAAATCAGGAGATATTGAAA
Source organism: Polypterus senegalus (assembly GCF_016835505.1). Lineage (NCBI taxonomy): Eukaryota > Metazoa > Chordata > Cladistia > Polypteriformes > Polypteridae > Polypterus > Polypterus senegalus. The sequence continues at coordinate 20,246 of NW_024376958.1, read as the reverse complement.
GTTTAAAGACATACACCTCTTCATTGGTAATTGTAAAAGTGTTATGTCGGGCTTAAAAGACGGACACAAATTCGAAAACAATTTAAATATCCGCATTATGTCATCGAAGCTCCCCCAAGAACTACGAGAGCTCTGGCAAAATAAAGCAACAGAGATGGAAAGTAAAGAAAGAAGAAAACCAGGTCTAGCTGACTTATATAGTTTCTTGGAAGATCGAATCATAGCCTCCCTGCATCCAATGTATGGTGCTTGCTATACAAACTATACCTTCAAAAGAGAGAAAGAAAAGGCTGATTACGAAAAATATCCTGTGAAAGGCAGAACGAGAAAGGACAACTTCGTCTCAAATTTTGCCACTACTGTTGAAAAAGAAATTAAAAAGGAGACAACTGAGCGTATACACAGTAAGCACTGTTTTTTCTGTGACAAAAAGCATGATCTTAATGACTGCAACGCAATTCAGAAATTAACTTATGAAGGTAAAATTGACTTTTTGAAATCCAAAGGCTTATGCTTTAAATGTCTAAGACAAGGACATCTTAGCAAAGATTGTGAAGAAAAAATTAAATGCAGTATATGCTCTCATTTCCATCCAGCTATTTTGCATATAAATAAAGAAAAGGACTCCGATGATAAAGCTAAATCCATTAAAGAAGAGAGCTCTAAATCGAAACAGAAAAGCGCTTCTTCTACCAAAGCGCCCATAACACCGAAAGAGTCTTGTATGGCTACCGAGGTCGGAGATAGTGTCATAGCTGCGGTTCCAGTTAAACTTAAATCCAAAGGGAAAGAAAAATATGTTGAAACATATGCTCTAATAGACCCATGTAGCTCAGCCACATTTTGCACAGAGAGCATAAGACAACAATTAAATCTTTCAGGAAGAAAATCGCTTATGTATCTCAATACTCTAGATAATCTAGAAAAACCTTTAAAATGTAAGATCTTAACAGAGTTACAAGTCAGTGGGATAGAAGAAAACACGTTTTATGATTTACCAGAGGTATGCAGCAACTGTTATACCTGGTAATAAGGACAAAATTCCTACTCAAGAAGATATTTCAAATGGCCTTACCTTAAAGATGTATACCTACCCCAAATAAACGCAGAAGTAGGTTTAATAATAGGTACAAACTCTCGCAAACTCTTAGAGCCATGGGAAATCATACATAGCGAAGGAGATGGACCTTTCGCAACAAGAACACCTCTAGGTTGGACTGTTATTTGTTATACGAAAGAGACAGATAACAGAAGTGAAAAAAGATGTTCAGTCAATTGTGTAACAATAAAGCAAGTAGAACAAATGTTACTCAAGCAATACAATATAGACTTTCCAGAACGCGACTGTGAAGAAAAAGAGGAAATGTCACAGGAAGACATTAAATTCATGCGCATAGCCTCAGATACTGCAAGTCTAGTGAACGGACATTATTGCATTAATCTGCCCTTTAAAGATGAAACACTTAAGGTACCAAACAATCGTTGTATTGCAAAACAACGTGCTATAGGACTTAAAAGGAAACTTACAAGGTTCCCGACGTTTCATGAAGATTATAAAGCGTTCATGAAAGACATTTTAGACAAAGGTTATGCCATAAAGGTACCCACTGAACAGCGGACCCTCGAAAATGAAAAAATATGGTACATCCCTCATCATGGAGTATACCATCCAAAGAAAAACAAAATAAGAGTAGTGTTTGATTGTACAGCCACCTATCAAGGTTTTTCTCTAAATGAACAGTTGTTGAAAGGACCTGATTTAACTAATACACTCATCGGTGTTCTTACAAGATTCAGAGAGGAACCAATCGCTCTCATGGCGGACATTAAATCAATGTTCTATCAAGTGAAAGTACCAGAAAAGACATGGATCTTCTTCGTTTTCTGTGGTGGCCCGAAGGTAATCTAAACAATGAACTTGAGGAATACAAAATGACAGTGCATCTTTTTGGTGCTACTTCGTCGCCCAGTTGTGCCTCTTATGCCTTAAGAAGAACAGCAGAGGATGCAAGGGACACAGCTCCGGAGGAAGCAGTTAACACTGTGTTAAATAATTTCTATGTCGATGATTGTTTAAAGTCAGTTGCTACTGAAGAACAAGCCATAAAATTGGCCAAAGATCTTAAAGCCCTTTGCTTAAAGGGAGGATTTTATCTTACAAAATGGATAAGTAATAGCAGAGCAGTTTTGCTGTCAATCCCTGAAGAAGACAGGGCAAAAGATCAAAAAGACTTGGACTTAAGCCATGATCTGTTACCAGTTGAAAGAGCCTTGGGTGTTCAATGGTGCACACAGACTGACAGTTTCAAGTTCCAGGTAAAGCTGCAAGATAAGCCTGCTACAAGACGCGGCATTCTGTCAGTGGTCAGTTCAATATATGACCCACTTGGATTTCTAGCGCCAGTCATATTGCCTGCCAAGCTTATTCTAAGAGAACTGTGTAAAGAAAAATATGCTTGGGATCAAGAAGTGGAAGCTAAGTACGTTCGGCAATGGAAAAAATGGATGGACGATTTGCAGCTACTTGTGGATTTTAATGTAGTCAGGTGCTTTAAACCGCCTGGATTTGGTCAAATAATGACCGCACAAATGCATCATTTTGGAGATGCTTCAGAAAACGGGTATGGCACTGTTTCCTACCTCTTTTGACTAACAAAGAAAATGAGAGACATTGTTCATTTCTAATGGGGAAATCAAGAGTGGCACCACTAAAATCTGTCACTATACCAAGGTTGGAACTTACAGCAGCAGTGATAGCAGTCAAAATGGACAAAATGTTAAAACGTGAACTGCAGATTCCCCTGCAAGAGTCGATCTTTGGACTGACAGCACCACAGTACTAAGGTACATCGCAAATGAAAGTGCACGCTACAAAACCTTTGTTGCCAACAGAATCGCAGTGATAAGAGAGCACACGCAACCCTCGCAATGGAGGTACGTCGCATCTGCACAAAATCCTGCGGATCAGGCATCAAGAGGTTCGACAATAGAAAGCTTCATCAAACGTAAGACGTGGATACAAAGCCCGAATTTCCTACTACAGCCAGAGGACGAATGGCCTGAGAGACCGGATGAGGTGGACTTGTCTACTAGCGACGATCCGGAAATCAAAAGGTGTGTAGCAAATTTTGCATGTGTAGAAGAAAAAACTGAACCGGTAAAAAGAATTATAGAGTACTACTCAGAATGGTACAAATTAAAGAAAACAGTAGCTTGGTTTCTTAAGTTTAAAGAAGTGCTAATGCGTTTGAAAGAAGAGAGAAAGGCGATTCAATATACAGTTAGCCAATCTGGACATAGCCCAGAAAAACAAAAGACGCTGATCGCGAAACATATGAAAGAATACAAATCAACAATGAGACTAAAGCCTCTGTCTCTAGATGACTTGTCTAAAGCAGAAAATGAGCTTATTCGCCTAAGTCAAGTACAAGCTTACCCAGAAGAAGTTAAAGCACTAAGTAAAAATAGGCCTGTAAAGAAAAGCAGTAAAATCATTAAACTGGATCCAGTCCTGCAAGAAGGAATATTAAGAGTCGGAGGAAGACTCAGCAAATCAGCTATGCCAAAGGAAGCCAAGCACCCTGCAATAGTTCATAAAAGCTCACATATCGCTACACTCTTAATCAGACACCTTCACCAAGAACACAGACACTGTGGACGTAATTATTTGCTAGCAGAACTACGTCAAAAATACTGGATACCTCAGGCAAACGCAGCCATCAGAAAAATAATTTCGAAATGCACTACGTGCAGAAGATACAATGCGAAAGCTGGTGAGCAAAAATGGCAGATTTGCCAGAAGATCGCCTAGCACCCAACAAAAAGCCTTTCACTAATGTTGGAGTTGATTATTTTGGACCCTTTTTTGTCAAAAGAGGACGAAGCTTAGTCAAAAGGTATGGAGTAATTTTCACCTGTTTAACAACTAGAGCTGCATATTGAGATTGCACACAATTTAGACACGGATTCCTGTATCCAAGCGATTCTCAGATTTAAGAGTAGAAGGGGCCGGGTTAAAATCATGCGCTCAGATAATGGAACAAATTTTGTTGGAGCAGAAAGAGAGCTACGAGAAGCCACAAAAATTTGGAACACGAAAAATCAGCAAAGAAATGATGCGAAGAGAAATCAAATGGATTTTAACCCACCGTCAGCCTCTCATCAAGGCGGAGTTTGGGAAAGACAAATCAGAAGTATAAGAAAGATTTTAAATTCGACACTAAACCAACAAACACTCGATGATCAAAATCTTCACACACTGATGTGCGAAGTGGAATCAATACTAAATAATAGACCCCTTACAGAGACATCTAACGACCCCAACGATCTGGAACCGCTCACACCCAATCATCTATTGTTATTGGACACTGAACCCGATATGCCACCTGAACTAGTTTCAAAAAACGAATCATATTCAAGAAGACGCTGGAAACAAATTCAATACATGGCAGATTTGTTTTGGAAAAGATGGACTAAAGAGTATTTGCCAATACTTCAGGAACGCCAAAAATGGCTTACACCAAAAAGAAACCTTGAACAAGGAGACATCGTTCTAATTGTGGATAAAGCTACACCTCGCAATTCATGGGTAATGGGTCGAGTCACCAAGACAATGCCAGATGCCAAAGGTGCCGTCAGAAGAGTTTGCGTGCAAACCAAGAACAGTATACTGGACAGACCCGTGAACAAACTGTGCCTGATCCAGGAGGCTTCAAACAATGATTAAAATGACTCATTCTCTTTTTGCATGCGTAATTTTAAAGCCTTTTAAATTTAGAGCTTGTGTTTATACATTAGAGTTTAAGCTAGAAAGTTTCCTAAGCTTAATATTTGTGTTTTTATAGTAGAAACTAAGTTAAGCTTCTTAAGGTTTGTTTTAAGTTTGGTAAAGTAATGAAGGCTCTTATTAAGTAAAGTTAAGTAATTGATTTCTGCCCTAGCATAAACAATTAGGGGCCGGATGTGTAAGAGCCATTTTCCTAGTTCTATAAAATGTATGAATATTTATTAGATGATAATGCATAAAATATGGGAGGTTCCTAAAACCCCCGTGAATAGAATTGAGTTGGTATTTTCCTGTCATCTCTTAACAGTTTTTGAGTAAACAATGTTCTTTAGTAAGTGTTTGCCTTACCTTGTGTAAGGTACAGAGGCATACGGTTTTTACCCGTGTCCTTGAAAGAATTCGTTTTATGCTCGCGTTCGTGCTTATGCACGGTGAGCTTGGCGCATATCTAAGTGCCAACGGCCTAAGGGTCTTTTGAGTGTAAAGTAACTCGTAAATTAAAAGATCTAAGTTTTGAACCGTATGTTTAAAGCATACAGAAGAAGAAGTAAATAACCTTTAAGTACAGAAGTAACCAAAGCTTCATAAGAAAAACTAAGTTTATAGAAGATACATTTTTCCCTTTTTTTTGCCTTTATTCTTTGTGTGTAACTATTTTTCTTTTTATTCTTGTATGGATTATTTGCCTTTAACTTTCACTAAATATTTTTAAAACGAACTTTTGGACTGAGAGATTTCTTTGACACGCGTCTTACCCGTGCCTGACTTCACCTTACGCAAAGCGCTACAATATTCATAAGTGCAGCTACTGCGGAAACAAAGCACACGGTGGAAAAAGTGAATGTCCTGCTAAAGGAAGACAGTGTAAAAAAAAAAAACCCGTGCATGCAGTTTGTCACGTCTCAGATAAAGAGGAAGACGAGCTGTTTATTGATGCAGTAAGGAACTAATCGATGAATGAAACCTCTTATCTTTACAACGATTGACAAACACGGAATGTAACTTGAACACATCCTACAAATACGAGCCTGATTGAAAGAAATAATGATAATCAAATCCTTGATGACAGCAACATTCAATAACACTCACAAAACAATTACTGTATATTGACAATCATGTTACGTTATTTTTAAAATGTTCCCTTTTCTTTTTCATAACTTCTACTTCTCCACTGCGGTACACAGGTATATATATATATATATGTATATATATACCCCGATCTATAATACATACTTTAGCATAGACAAGCCACACGCTGTGGCTAATTGTAGAGTCTTAAGCCTCTAACGCCGACATTGAGGTTGATTCCGAGAGGGGATGTACTGACTATGTACGCTACCGATTCATTTTACCTTCGCATCTCCTTGGTTTGGGACGTATGAAAAAATATTCAGTTAACGCAGAATCATGTTACGTTATTTTTAAAATGTTTCCCTTTCTTAGCACAAGCACAGCTGAGAAGCTTCATACATGTACTCCATAGCGCGTTAAAAATAACGCATTTAATCACACTTTCAATTCCAAGCAAGCGGGAACTTTTGTCAATGCATGATTTCCTGGTACATCCATTACACTGATGCACACATCACAGCTACAAAAATGTTAGAGTCGGAATAAAGCGCGTTCCTACGACTGATCATTTCGACTACCCGAGCGAAACCTTGATAAAAGCATGGTTTTGTGCACACTGAAAAGCAAGCAAAATTAGATGCATTACAGAAAGCGGACTTTGTGGCTCTTACTGGGGATCATTGGACTTCCGTGACCGTTAGTAATTCTAAATACATCTAATTACAAAATGTTCAATGATCACACTGTTTTAGCCTAATGTACAAAATAATTTTGGCTAATGTTACTCAGAGTTTAAAGAGTAAGCTGGTCAAATTACCTTTTATGTTTCTGACTTATTTTTTAAGAAGAAAAACTGCACTTTATGGTGAAATTTTGGTTATTATTATTTAAAGACAATACTATTCTGAAAATGTACTTAAAGTACTTAAACTACCACTTTATTTTTAAGTCTGCCCAATTTTAACCAGGGATGATATTTTTGTTTCTGTTTTGAATTCAAATGCAGTTTAAAAGGCTTTTTTTTTCAGAAATTAAAACAGCTTCAGTTTACAATATTCATGTCCATGTCTATTATTTGATTCTGTCACCCACTAAAACCGTTTTAAATTAAAAAAAAAAACATTTGTGATTTGGGGCAAATTTACGTGTGTGATTACATACGATTAATCAAGATTAATTCTTACACAGCCTCTAATTAATTGGATTAATTTTTTAATCGAGTCCCACCTAATATATATATATATGTAGATATATATATGTAGATTTGTATATATATGTGTATATACAGTATATATGTAGATATGTATATGTTGTATATACAGTATGTATATATGTGTGTGTGTATATATACAGTATGTGTATATATATGTATATGTGTCTGTGTGTGTATATATATATATATATATGCCAGCAACACTCATGACAATGACAAAACAATTACATTGTCAATCATGTTACGTTATTATTAAAATGTTTCCTTTTCTTTTTACTTCTCAGCTGCAAATGCAGGTATTTTGCTATATATATATATATATATATATATATATATAATATAAATAGATAGATATGACAACAACACTCATATCAATGACAAAACAATTACATTAACAATCATCTTACGTTATTTTTAAAATGTTTGCTTTTCTTTTTCATAACTTCTTTGCTTTTTACTACTTCTCCTTTCACAAGTGCAGGTATTCTGCTAGTGAGAATATAAGTTTAATGTGTCACTGTGCTGTGTGCAAATATTTGAAATCTACTTTTCTTGCCACTCACATGTACAGCTAACACAAAGACAGATTTAGCACTCAGGGGTTCACCATATAAGAACTGCTAGGCAAGCAATTTCTGTGTGTCAAACTCAGCATGAAACTGTATCCTCTCTTTGCCTTGTTTGGAATTGTGTTATTGACCAAAGTGGGGCCTGCACAGGAGAAAGAGTATAAAGCCTTGGAACATTGCCCGGCACACCTTTGACGCCAACGGACAGATGGATGGGAGATACTGTCATCTGATTCAGAGAATCCTTCCTACGCAGCGACAAAAATGGCAGACTCAATACATCGGGCTCCCACTACCCGAAGGTGTCGTCATGGTTTCCTCGTCTGTTCTGCACAGTAAACCGTCATTAAAGAAATCTAAGTTATTGCTCCTATGTGATTTCTTATCGCCGTTTCACTAAGGGAGGGGTATCGCCTTTTGATTTTTATATCTATATAGTTTCGTGTTATGTAACATGCTACAGTTGCAAAAGAATTTATTCTAACAAAGGAGCTGCTGGATACACCGTTTAGTTATATTCAATCCTTTTCTTTATGTTTAAAAATTCATTGTTATATCTAAATTTAAGTATATACTTATTTAAAGACATTGATTAAAAGTTCTTTACAAGCTACTGTAGCTGACATTACAGAGACTGCATAGGCAACAACTCTTACTTGGGAGGCAAAGAGAAAAAGACGCATTGGATAAATGAAAGAGACAGAGATTTCTTGACACGCGTCTTACCCGTGCCTGACTTCACCTTACGCAAGCGGCTACAATATTCATAAGTGCAGCTACTGCGAAACAAAGCACACGGTGGAAAAAGTGAATGTCCTGCTAAAGGAAGACAGTGTAAAAAAAAAACCCGTGCATGCAGTTTGTCACGTCTCAGATAAAGAGGAAGACGAGCTGTTTATTGATGCAGTAAGGAACTAATCGATGAATGAAACCTCTTATCTTTACAACGATTGACAAACACGGAATGTAACTTGAACACATCCTACAAATACGAGCCTGATTGAAAGAAATAATGATAATCAAATCCTTGATGACAGCAACATTCAATAACACTCACAAAACAATTACTGTATATTGACAATCATGTTACGTTATTTTTAAAATGTTCCCTTTTCTTTTCATAACTTCTACTTCTCCACTGCGTACACAGGTATATATATATATATATGTATATATATACCCCGATCTATAATACATACTTTAGCATAGACAAGCCACACGCTGTGGCGCAATTGTAGAGTCTTCGCCTAACGACATTCGAGGTTCGATTCGAGAGGGGATGTACTGACTATGTACGCGCGCTACCCGATTCATTTTACCTTCGCATCTCCTTGGTTTGGGACGTATGAAAAAATATTCGGTTAACGCAGAATCATGTTACGTTATTTTAAAATGTTTCCCTTTCTTAGCACAAGCACAGCTGAGAAGCTTGATACATGTACTCCATAACGCTAAAAATAACGCATTCAATCACACTTTCAATTCCAAGCAAACGGAACTTTTGTCAATGCATGATTTCCTGGTACATCCATTACACTGATGCACACATCACAGCTACAAAAATGTTAGAGTCGGAATAAAGCGCGTTCCTACGACTGATCATTTCGACTACCCGAAATAAGCCTTGATAAAAGCATGGTTTTGTGCACACTGAAAAGCAAGCAAAATTAGATGCATTACAGAAAGCGGACTTTGTGGCTCTTACTGGGGATCATTGGACTTCCGTGACCGTTAGTAATTCTAAATACATCTAATTACAAAATGTTCAATGATCACACTGTTTTAGCCTAATGTACAAAATAATTTTGGCTAATGTTACTCAGAGTTTAAAGAGTAAGCTGGTCAAATTACCTTTTATGTTTCTGACTTATTTTTTAAGAAGAAAAACTGCACTTTATGGTGAAATTTTGGTTATTATTATTTAAAGACAATACTATTCTGAAAATGTACTTAAAGTACTTAAACTACCACTTTATTTTTAAGTCTGCCCAATTTTAACCAGGGATGATATTTTTGTTTCTGTTTTGAATTCAAATGCAGTTTAAAAGGTTTTTTTTCAGAAATTAAAACAGCTTCAGTTTACAATATTCATGTCCATGTCTATTATTTGATTCTGTCACCCACTAAAACCGTTTTAAATTAAAAAAAAAAACATTTGTGATTTGGGGCAAATTTACGTGCGTGTGCGATTACATACGATTAATCAAGATTAATTCTTACACAGCCTCTAATTAATTGGATTAATTTTTTAATCGAGTCCCACCTAATATATATATATATGTAGATATATATATGTAGATTTGTATATATATGTGTATATACAGTATATATGTAGATATGTATATGTTGTATATACAGTATGTATATATGTGTGTGTGTATATATACAGTATGTGTATATATATGTATATGTATATATGTGTGTATATATATATAACTGTATATATGTATGTGTATAGATGTGTGTGTATATATATATATTTTATATATATGTTTATATGTATATATATGTTTATATATGTGTCTGTGTGTGTATATATATATATATATATGCCAGCAACACTCATGACAATGACAAAACAATTACATTGTCAATCATGTTACGTTATTATTAAAATGTTTCCTTTTCTTTTTACTTCTCCGCTGCCAATCAGGTATTTTGCTATATATATATATATATATATATATATATATAAATATAAATAGATAGATATGACAACAACACTCATATCAATGACAAAACAATTACATTAACAATCATCTTACGTTATTTTTAAAATGTTTGCTTTTCTTTTTCATAACTTCTTTAGCACACTACTTCTCCGCTGCGAAGTGCAGGTATTCTGCTAGTGAGAATATAAGTTTAATGTGTCACTGTGCTGTGTGCAAATATTTGAAATCTACTTTTCTTGCCACTCACATGTACAGCTAACACAAAGACAGATTTAGCACTCAGGGGTTCACCATATAAGAACTGCTAGGCAAGCAATTTCTGTGTGTCAAACTCAGCATGAAACTGTATCCTCTCTTTGCCTTGTTTGGAATTGTGTTATTGACCAAAGTGGGGGCCTGCACAGGAGAAAGAGTATAAAGCCTTGGAACATTGCCCGGCACACCTTTGACGCCAACGGACGGATGGATGGGAGATACTGTCATCTGATTCAGAGAATCCTTCCTACGCAGCGACAAAAATGGCAGACTCAATACATCGGGCTCCCACTACCCGAAGGTGTCGTCATGGTTTCCTCGTCTGTTCTGCACAGTAAACCGTCATTAAAGAAATCTAAGGTATTGCTCCTATGTGATTTCTTATCGCCGTTTCACTAAGGGAGGGGTATCGCCTTTTGATTTTTATATCTATATAGTTTCGTGTTATGTAACATGCTACAGTTGCAAAAGAATTTATTCTAACAAAGGAGCTGCTGGATACACCGTTTAGTTATATTCAATCCTTTTCTTTATGTTTAAAAATTCATTGTTATATCTAAATTTAAGTATATACTTATTTAAAGACATTGATTAAAAGTTCTTTACAAGCTACTGTAGCTGACATTACAGAGACTGCATAGGCAACAACTCTTACTTGGGAGGCAAAGAGAAAAAGACGCATTGGATAAATGAAAGAGACAGAGAGACCTGTGCACACAGACTCAAGGGTGTCATGGTGGGGGCCAAGGGGGCATCGACTAAATACTGACATGAAGGGCATGAGAACTGATGGCATCACTGATTCTGTGTTTTATATTTCTCACCTTGCAGAGATCTGTTTTCACTTTGACATGAAAGAGTCTTTCTCTTGATCAGCCAAATTTAATCTTATATTCTTAAAACTGTAAAAACTTCCAAGGTATTGAAGTCACTGAAAATAAACCCGAAACACAACATCACTTCATCCAAAAGAGGGAGGATAGAAAGGAACATTTGTCAGTGCAGGAGACAACGTGAAATGAACAGGGTGGGTTGACTTGGATCATCAAACTAACTCTGAGTGGACAGAAAGATCACAAATTTCAAAAATGGCAGCAAGCGAAAGTTAATGGAGCAACTCAAATATGTGAAGTGTGACATATCAGCTAGCACAGAGACGTTCATTCACTCAAAGTCAGAACAGAAATAAGGACACTGGTAAAGGAAGTCAAACAGACTTTATTAAGCAATTCAAATTTATTCTGAACAAACTATCAGAGCAAAGAATCTCAAGTTAAGAATACAACAAAACACGGCAATGAAAGATCAATTATCAATTAGATCAAACAGATTAAATTACATTAAATGTATCAAATTAGATCAAATCTAATAAACAGACTTCATTAAACAATTCAGATGTATTCTTCACAAACTATCAATGAGCACAGCATCTCAAGTTAAGAATAAAATGGAAATCAACACAACAACACACAGAAATGCAAGATCAACGATCAATTAGATCAAATGTCAGTCAGTCAGTCAGTCAGTCAGTCAGTCAGTCAGTCATCATCATCCTACCCGCTATATCCTAACACAGGGACACGGGGGTCTGCTGGAGCCAATCCCAGTCAACACAGGGCGCTAGGCAGGAACAAGTCCCGGGCATGGTGCCAGTCCACCGCAGTAGATCAAATGTTTTAAATTAAATTAAATGTATCAAATTCGATCAAATCTAAAAATCAGACTTTATTAAGCAATTCAGATTTATTCTGCACAAACTATCATAGCGCACAGCAACTCAAGTTAAGAATACAACTAAACACGGCAATGCAAGATCATTTGTGAGACGGGCTCCTAGAACAAATCCTCAAAAGTGTAAATATATACTAGATGATAAAATAAAAACTACTCAAGATCAAAGTATGAGAATTAAAATTATAGAGTTCAGCCACCACGACATAAGCAAAAAAAATCAGTAAGAATAAAATTCAAATTATCAACACAAGAGACAGAGTGGAATGAGAAATGTCACTCTTAAAAAGTCAAATCATCAGCAGTTGGCTTAAGAGAGTCCATAAGTGATAAAACTTGTGTTAAGACTCGGACATTAATAACACAGAATAGACGTCATGTCATGTGGTACTAAACGCTCTTCACGATGGCAGCTCTGATTCAGATAAATGCTCAGTGATGTTCAGTTTTTGCTCCCTTCCAGATGTTCTCCATTTTTGTATGTTTGTCATAACGAATGGCTTCAGATCTTTAGACTAAATGTAATATTCGATGACACGAATCAGAGTAAACGTATCACACCATTTATAAGTTGCTGCCTGCCTAAGATATTGAAGTAATAAAGTAACCCCACAGCTGTAGCGCCATGTGTAAGAGAATTGTCTCTTTAGTGAGTCACACAAACAGCTGATCAAAGATCACTGATTAAAGACACAGCCAGCCTTACTGAATCTAAACCTCACCATATGTTGTCACTTGCCGTGACAGTGAAGTTGTCACCCTAAGGGTTCTAGAAATCTAAAATCTCAGACGAGATGAAGAAAAATGCAAGTGAAATCAGGAAAGTGTTAGCCATTGCTAAGGCTCTGTGACTCCACGGCACCACAGTGACAGCCATCATCTCAAAAACATTCAGAAAAGAGCAACATCTTCATAGGAAGAGCTGGCCTGCCAACAGGGGGCAGCAATGAGGAGTCCAGAAGAAACACCCAAAGAGTTTCAGAGCCTCGTCAAACTGCTAACTTGTACTAACAGAAGTGCCGACATGAACAGTTGATGCTCATGAAAGTCTGATCTCAAATTATAAATCACAGAGTGTTTAGTTCTTATTACTGCTGCTAAAGTTACACCAGCCAAGCACTGAGACTCTGATCTGCAATGACACCTTCACATCGGTCACTGAGGTGTTGGATTAATAACTTTGTTCATTGAATAAAGAAAGCAGTGATTTAAAAACTGTACTGTGTCTTTCCTCAGGTCTCCTTTTTCTAATATTTCATTTCTCTAAAGGTCAGAGGTCATGGATTGTGTAAAATATGTAAAAACAGAACATACTAGGAAGGGGGTAAATACTTTATCACGTCACTCAAGACACACACAGGTTGGTGACGTATCTTCATTTTACTAAATGCTGAAAGGACTTGAATGTGTTGCTTGTTACACAAATATAAAATAGTTTTATAAAACTCAGAACTGTGCATTTCTTCTCATATGTAAATGAAGCTTTATCATTTCATCAGTTATCTATAACCACCATGTGCAGTTCAGGGTCCGGGGGTCTATTTAGTCAGAACTGAGAAGAAGTCACAGACCAACACTGACATTACAATAAGATGGCAGCTTTCATTTCCCCCCAGTCCTGTATGTAGAGTATGTTGTCACTCACTACCTCTGTCACCTACATGACAAAGTGACGTGAACGTCTGGACTCGGCTCAGACTAGCAGCTCTGTGATTTACTGATGAAGTGATCCTTACGATTACAGAAGACAGCGGCTCTGGCAGGTGACTGGAACTCTTGATAGAAGTTTAAATACGAAGAGGAAACACAGCGGACTCACAGATCCATCGTAAAGGATATTCACAGTTGTAGTTATACACCTTGGTCGACTGCACGTGTATCTCCAAACACTCTTCTTTGTCGTCATCGCTGGCTCTGAAACACAAGAGGAGCTGTCAGTCTTTCTCCTGACCTCACTGACCTCGTAGGCTCACAAACATCACCTGACTTCAGACATTAAACAGATGAAAGGCCACCAGAGGATTGTAAGTCAGCAGTGTGGCTAATAAACTGAAATTCAATACTCACTGTACACGGGCAGGCTGGGCCTCACTTAGCCATGGTGGGTGAATTAAACTAAATTATAAAGGACACTCATAATAGAAACCATACTGGACGATGACCACCCACCCCACCCTGAGTCAGGGTCGTCATTGTTGAAGATCTCAGCTGACAAACTCTTCATTCGTGTATTCTCATTCAAATGACACAACTCGACTTTTAAAGATATATATAAGGTCCTGTATATTAGCACAGAGCTCTCTGAACATTAGCAGACACACTTTTGATGGTTTCTTAGATATTCCACTACATAAAATTAGTAATGCTGGGTTCAAAAACCACTTAATCTTTGTAAAATGAATGAATACGTCAAAGCCTTCATTGTGATTTGTGTAACTTGACCGTTTTTTCCGTGTTGATTGGCGTGACTTTGAGGCTGACGTCTAGAAATGCTGCCATTGCTTCCTGCTTTCTGCCTGAATACACTTCTGCTAATCTGCAGTAGCCGTCCTCAGACACACGACTCACTAGTTCACTTTATCAGGCCTCTGATGATTCTGAAGACTTGGCCTTTCTATTCTACTAAAGCCTCATGGCCTCCCTCGTTTGCCAACTACTCTTCTCTGAGCGGCCATCAGTGCTGCGGTGTCTCTTGTGACCTTTAACCTGCTGATGACCTCATTTAAGAGCTCAGTAGACACTACGGCTCAACATCTGACCTAAACTAATACATACAAATACCATTTAACAATTTAACATTTGCTGACAATTCAGTTTATAAATGAAGACATTTGAACACGTCACCTAAAAGAACCAGTGGTCCCTCCATTGTCTAAACCCACTTCATCCTGAACAGGTGCCAAGGCAGGAACAATCCCTGAACAGGGAGCCAGTCCATCGCAGGCAGAGAGACACACACTCCAGGGCCAATTTAGCATCGCCAATCCACTGAATGTGTGTGTCTGTGGAGCACCAGGAGGAAACCCACGCAGACATGGAGAGAACATGTGAACTCAAACACAGGGAGGACCGGGGTACCCTTGTCATCTTACAGCGGTGTGGCAGTGCTACCAGTGTGCCACCCAAAAGAAAGAACCAAACCTGTGTAACTACATCTATGAGGACATGACAGTGAAGCCTTCTGTTACTAGCAGATGAAACACCATCACTACACGTGACAGACACATGCTGATGACAGCCCACCTGTGTCTGTTATCGTTCATCTGCTGTCACATTTCATGTCTTGTGTTGGACTCCTCGTCTCTTCTTGGTATTGAACTGTTCTCACTGCTCTATGGGATACGTGGATTGTGAAGAGTGCACATGATAATAACATGAACTAAAACTTGACAAGTCATCATATTGTACTCACACCATTAATAAGACATGAAGATGAATGTGGTGCAGTGTGATGAAGCTCTGCCCAAGTGTATGGTACCTGGCTATTTCAGAGTTTGGCTGCCTTGTGCCAGCCTGACTTTTGGGCAGATTTTGGGCTCTTTCCTGTCTGGATGGTGTGCAACTCCCTCAGTTGGATACTGCAGGCAGGAATAGAGTTGTGTGGATGAGTGGACTCTTTATGACCAACAACATCCCATAATCTGCCTATTATATGTCAGCTATCACACCCGCAGTAATCCACTTTGTGTCCTTTCACACTCCTACCTCAGCCGCTTCGCTCCTCACTGTCCCTGTGTCACCCTGTGGCCTCGTGGCACCTCAGCCGGGTGTTTAAGTTCAGAGATGACATTCTCACTTATTTACTTGTAGTTTGGTTTACTGCACTGCACAGCGTTTGTCATTTGTAACATATTTCATTATTGTCTTCAGAGCTCTGAGGAACGACATTCATGACTACATGTGTAAGGCCAGCAGTACTGGCAGGATTAGGGAAAGGAGTCGGTAAACGTGAAGTCAGCAGTCACCGGCCATATTTATGTGATATTTATACAAAAATGGTGTGTGATTCAATAATGTCAGAAAGGCACAAATTATTGTGATGTCCGTTCATCTGTTTTATGTTATCAAATAAGACAGCAGACAGTGTGTTTGTCACCTCTAATGACAGTAAAGTGTCATCTGTAGGTCACCCCCTTTCTGCTCCTGCCTAATACGGTTTTGGAGCTCATTAGTCAAAGTGAGACGTCTCGACTGAAAGGAGTCTTCTTACCTCTTGGACTTCACAGGTTCAGCGCCGATCTTGGTAGATTTGTTTTCTTTACTGATGTTGTATCCGCCAATCCAATGATCACCTTTATCTTTACTTTTTAAAAAGTCCTGATAAGAAAACATGAAATGAAGAAGTTGATGTACAGTTGAACTTGCATGAGTCTTTATTGTATTGAATTGTCTTCTCTTAGTCACAATCATTAAAACACATTTCACCTCCTTTTTTTCTTTAATATATACTGGCCTGAGTCTCCACTTATAAATGTAACAAACAGACAAAACTCTCAGTGTGTCACCTGCTTTTATAATAAACAGCTATTGTGACATTTCTTGTGTCACTTGAGCAGATTGCAGTGATGTCCAACACTAACAATGTGTCAGTGTGCTAACAGAGATACTGGAAACTAAATACGACATTCCTGGGGGAAATCTCACAAAAACCCCAGCGTCTCAATGGAAATCAACCAATGATAGAATCTGCAGACATTTGTACTGATTTGGGTCTTAACAGGGGCCTGTCACCTCAGAAGGGCAGTTCAGTGGCATTCTGTGCTTTATTTGGAGCGACGCAATGGTCACCTGGGGCTTCATGCATAACGCCATGCGTTGAATTAACACTATAACATGGCATACGGACAAAAGTGGAAATATTCCTACACACAAAAATATCCAGATGTATAAATCTGTGCGTTTGCCAACTTCCACATTCTTCCGCTCCTTAAATCCCGGTCAGTGTGAAAAGTAACGCATGTGCACGCGCCTGCTGTCTCGCCCCGTCTCCTCCCAGAATTACGCCTCTTTGAATATGCAAATCAATATAAATAGCTCTTTAGCTCAGCGTTCTGTTAAAAGGCAATGGCAAAAACGCAGGGGGAAATAAGAATTTCAGCGAATACCAGGTGGAAGCAATGAAAAACGTACTATTTGTTGGTTTAAACAGTGGTATAAAATAAACAACAAAAGGAAGTTGATCGAGTGACAAAGCTCAGGTTCTCAAAGTCGCACACTGCCCGAATAAAAAACAAGTTGTCAGATATCAAAGTCGCCATGAAATGGCGAGTCGTAGCCCACCATCTGAGTGTCATATGGATGTTTATTAGGTTACAGAGAAAAATAAAATAGGCACACGGTGCGAAAAAAGCTCATAATGTCAACTTTAATCTCAAAATTTAGACTTTAATCACGCAGTTTATTTTGTCATTAAAGTACATCTTAAAATCGTTTAATTTACTAGTTTCTCAAATCCCATCGTAACTAAAGCAGCACGTTAAATGCTTTGTTTTGTATGTGTTCTTCTATGTGCGTGAGTCACTACTACTTGCTTCTTAAACAGGCTTTCTTCCTCTGACAGGACACAGAATCCATTACATTTGTGATATTACAGCTCTCTGAATGATTAAAATACTGAGATGTATACGTGATATCATTTTCATGATGATAGGAGTTAAAGCACGTTATTAAACATGGGGACACGGTGGCGCAGTGATAGTGACGAGCTGGCGTCCTGTTCAGTGATTGTTCCTGCCCCACACAAGATGCTTTGTGCGACCTTCGATGAAATAAGTTAGTGCAGCAGTACTGTCTCTTTCAAACGTATTAAGCTCCAATTCCTGTCCTTCCTTTTCTTTCTCCAAGTAACCAATTGCCACAATATAGATTATTTAAATGAAGTTAAAGGTTTATCTGTATAATGTAATTAACATATTTTGCTGCATTTCATCTTAATAATGATATCGTCATCATATGTAAATACGCGCTTTATAAAGTGGCTCAGGTTGTGTAATATTATAACTGTAGTGTAAGTTTACAGTGAGGTGATTGTACTAATAAGTCCTACAAGGAGCACTTGATGGACTGATGGAGTGCGTTTAGAGTTCTTGAGATGAAATTGTTTGTGAACCGCGAGGTCCGTACAGGAAAGGCTTTGAAACGTTTGATGTATGAGATCAGTTAATTAGACAGCATGGCTGAGGCAGCGTGTGCTTGATGCTGTATATCGATAATTCTCTCTCCGATCAGCTGCTCCGAGTGGTGCTGTGAGAGGAATATGGAAAAGGATGATCTGCTGAGGCAACTCCTAACGGGAGCAGCTGAAAGAAGAAGAAGAAGGTGCAGTGAGAGTAACAACGCTAAAGCAGCTATGGTATTTGGAATCGTGTGGCCATTCTGAGCACCATTATATTGTTACAGGTTAATTACAATCAGATACATTAAACTAATAAACAATATGCGGTTAGTTTCAGTGTATTTATAAAGTCACGTCAGGGATGTGGATCTAAAAGAGAAATGGCAACCACACTGGAACAGCAGCACTGCTTTGATGTTGGGTGCCGCCAGTCTGTAAAACCGAGCGGAGATCTTGTGTACGACAGGGTATGATGTACGGTGGAAATGTGTGTGGCTTTACACCAAGTTAGTTTAATACATCACGATTGAGTGTGGAAATGGGCTTACGCAACATTTTTGTGCATACGTACCATTTATACATGAGGCCCAAGGTGATTTTCATGAAAAAATGATGAGCAAATCTTAAATTGCTTTATATACTAATTGACTAACTCATCACCAGTGACCCTTTTGTCCATTACGTATCTCCCAGACATCCAACCAAAAACCAGAAATGCATGTAAACGTAATGTAGAAATGGCAACTCTAAGAGCTTCTGGAGCCAAGAAAGAAGAAACAGCAATCTAGGATTGACAGCACGTCTGATGACGTCAGTTGTAGCAAATGAACAAAGACGTAAAGAGTCCTCTGAGAGAATCTTTACTTTCTCACACAGTCAGCACTAAACAAAGGGTCACTGAGACTTTGATTAAAATGGCAGTCGCTCTGAGTGTTTCAAATGAGTTGACTGACTCTTCAGTTCTATTGGAGGAATCTGCTAAAGAAAGACATTCCTGCTTTAATAACATACTGAGCTGACTGCACTTCATCTTAGGCCTTCTGGGATTGTTCTTGAGATGCACTTTCAAAGTGTTTTATTTTTAATGCTCCTGTCCTGACAGTTTAACTTACAGTATACAGTTTGAAGACAGTCATTTTAAATCCACCTGCGTAAATGATATACCTGCAGGTCAGAACTTTCTATATTCACTAGTCGTCCACGTCTTGTCTCGCACCAATCACGGCTCTCCTTCCAGGTCAGTTTATTAGTGGAGATGAAGTAACACTTGGAACTGAAGAGGACCCAGCCTGGTTTACATAGAGAGCAAGTGTTATCTGTGGAAAACGAAATAAAAGAGCAAATGAAAAATGAGGGATAAGATGAGCAAGGAGCCCCCAGTCTACTAACACGGCAGCAAAGCACTCACCGGGAGACGTGTTTGTACCATCACAGAACAAATCCTTCAGAACACTGAACTCCTTGGTCACTTCATCAAGTTTCTCATTCAGAGTTACGTACTTTGACTGCAGTTCACTGTACTTTCTTTCCCTTTCGGCCTTCAGCGTATCTCGACTTTCCTGCAGTTCACTGTTGTTTCTTTCGTCTTCGGACTGCAGGGTAGCCTGATCCTCAGACAGAGCGCTGTACTTACTGGTCAAGATGTAACTTGGATTTCTTAACTCCTCCAGCTCTTGATCCTTGTGATTTAATTTTATGAAATCTGAGGAAATCAAATCATGTCATACAATCAGTAATATAAAATAATATATCTTTTACACGTGAGTTAAGAGTGCTCTCAGTTTTGCAGTGATAAAGAATCCCTTGCCATGTTTCCTGCTCATTTTACTCCATC
>NW_024376957.1:0-8985 GCF_016835505.1 Polypterus senegalus | reverse complement strand
AGTGTACCCATGCTGATTTATTTTTTTTTCCAACTTTTAATGCTTAACCCTTTAGTCTGACTATATGGACAGCCCCATCACTCTCAGCCCCTCAGTCACACAACACTCAGACTTTCATATCCTAAGCCTGTCCTGCTCTATTACAACTTCAATGATTTTTATATTGATGATCCATTCAGTCAAAGCACAAACTCACATTTTAAAAAGTCGTCTCTGCTCTGAGGTTCCAGGAGGCTGGAGGGCGAAAACTGGAGCTTCATGAGCTGAAAATAAAAAGAAAAGAGAAGAATAATGAAAACTGTGAAGATGGCATTGTGGGATCTTAGTTTAGTTCTTAAACACGGATTACAAATGCAGAGGAGTTCAAATAAAACATTTATAAAATATATAAGGGGCTGGCAAATTAGGCCAAATGTTGATTTGAATATTTATTTTAATAATAAATATACAGGGAGTCAGAGAGTATTGAGACCCCCTCACTTTCTACACACTTTACTGTGTTGTTGATTTAATTTTAAATTGATTAATGTGCCTTTTGTGCTCATCAGTCTACAGTCAGTAACCCATAATGACAAAGTGAGCGCAGGTCTTCAGGAAGGTCTGCACATTTATTACAAATCAAAACTGAAATGTCTGCTTCCTAGAAGTATTCAGACCCTTAATTCAGGTCCTAGTGGAAGCCCATTTGGTGGTCTTCATGACTAAGTGTCACTACACGTTTTGCACTCCTGTATTTGGCCAGTTCATCCCATTATTCCTGGCAGATCCTCTCAAACTCTGTTAGATTTCAAGTGAAGTTTCTGAGAACTGTCAACTTCAGGTCTCTCCTGTTCTGTGGGGTCTCAGTCTGGTCACTCAAGGACACTCATACTTGTCACAAAGCCTCCCCAGAGTTGTCTTGGCTGTAGTCTTCAGGTCGTTGATCCATCACCCAGTCTGAGGTAGCAGGTTTTCTTTAATGTCCTCTCTGTATTTGACTGCACTTCCTGACCTGTCACTCTGTCCTCATAGCCTGATGCTGTCACCACCATCTTCACTGTAGAGATGGCATTAGGCAGGTGGTGAGCAGTGTCTTGTCCTTTCCAGACATCCTGCTTGGTCTTCTGTCTAAAGAGTTCAATGTTTCTCTCATCAGATCTTTTTGTCTTTCCCTTGATGCTCTCAGGCTGTCATTTGTTTTTTACTCGAGAGTATCTTCTGCCTGGCCACTCCACCATAAACCCTTGATTTGTGGAGCGCTGTTGAGATGGCCATCCCTCCTACAGTTTTTCTTATCTCAGCAGAGGACTTCTGGAGTTCTGTTGTAGTGACCATTAGGTTTTTGGTTACATCCCTGGCCAAGGCCCTTCCTTCCCAGTTTCTCAGACTGTTCATCTCTAGAAAGTGTCCTAATGGCTCCAAACTTCCTCTATTTCCCAATTCTTCAGGTTGCTTTGCTTCTGGGAGCACTCAAAACTTTACAGATGGCTTTATCCCTTGCCTCTGATCTTTGCCTTACCAAAATTTGATCACGGAGGAGACTACAGAGGTCCCCTTGAACTCCATGGATTGGTATTTGTCCTGACAAATAATGTCATAAATACTGTATTTTATACATATTGTCAGAGGTACAGGTGGGGACATCTTCAGGGGTTCATCTAGTTAAGAAATCCCACCCTGAGTCGAGAGGTGCTGCTCCTGCTAACGTCATCACTTCAATGAGTTCACAGGCCACAAGGCAGTGACGTCACTTCCACAGCCCACTAATTAAGCTCCGCCTCTTCAGTGACACCACTATAAAATGTCACCAGAAGTGGGTGTTCATTACAGATCTGTGACTGAGGAAGACGGAGCTCCGACTCACAAGTGACTTTAACTTGACAGCCTTTGATTGCAGCAGATGTCATCACTGTGCTCCGTCTTTGTGCTTTTTATTTCATCTTCATCATTAAGCGGGTATTTCAGGGTGGTACCCCAACTCTTTGTGCCCACTCTCTGCTTATTTTCACAATACACACATACAGTATATGTCTAATGTGGTCCACGGCCGGGATGGACCCTGTGCTCTTGTCTGCTAAACCTTAGTTTGTGTTTAAACAAATCGCTGTCTTTATGTATAAACGTACGTAATTCATAATTTATAAAGTGTGTTTTACTCTGAGGCTGCACTCAGTGAAATGTTCAGGTGGTCCTCAAGTACTCAGAGTTCTGACGCAGTCCTCCAATTTGCTTCTCTTTAACACTGAAATATGTCAAATAAAATGCTTTTGGTGTGTAAACTCCTTTTAAATGTCGGTGGGAGACACGACTTCTGAGCAAACAACAGCAGGAATATAAAACACAAGAGCCCAGGGGGAGCACAGCTGAAAATGGATGAGCGTGAACTTTTAGCGTGGACTCCATCCAGCAGAATGTAATGGACAGCGAAGACAGCAGGAGCAGATTGAGATGTTCTGATGTTATAAAGCACTGACGCTGAGCTCATTTTGAGTCCATTAACGTCTTCTCTGTTCTCAGATAAACAATTCATTTGTGCTCTGAGCCGGTTTAGCCATTTAAAACACATTTCTGTTCATTAATCTTAAGTTGAGCAAAGCAAAGGAAATAAAAAGAATCCCAAAGTTAAGTGAAAAAAGGACTTTTAGGAGGTATATGGAAAAAGTATAAGGAGTGTAAAATTTCAAGTTAAAATTCTAAAACATCTGATTAAACACAGCTGATTATTTAGAGAGTTTGTTATCACTCAGCTAATGACTGTGAAAGGCACTATATAGTAAAAAATAATAAACAGCAAAGGATGGCAGATAAATGTTAAAGAGCAGACCTTCTTCAGTGTCCTCTTATTGTCACTCTGGTCCCCCTAATGGACTTCAATAACAAACACAATGTCACCAGACGCTGTACCTGATGGAGTCCTTGCCATGATGTCCCACCGGCTGATCTTCTGCAGACTCTTTGTCAGACCTGACAGCTCCTTTCTCAGGTCCTCAGATGAGAACTCAGCGGAGACAGTGAAGCTCTGCCAGTCTCCATCAGCAGGAAGGACACAGCGAGAGGAGAAAGTCTGCATCAGGAGAGAAGAGGGGACAAGATTTCAGAAAGAAGACATTAAAAAGTAAGTAATGCTGATAAGAGGGGGCTCTTCTGAATGAAGGGTCAGTGTGGTGGGCAGTCAGCGTGGGTTTAGATGGTGAGAACGCCTGTCATTGACTTGTTGGTTATTTATGAAAGAATATTTGGTGGAGTGTAGTGGAGCAGCAGAGATTATCAACCTTAACTATCAATGAGCTTTTCTCACAGGACTCCATGAGCGGAGAGTCAAGATAAAGGGATTAGGGGGCAGGTGGGTCCAGAATTGACTTGGCACACAAAACAAGGCGCTCAGCTTTTTATGGTACTGATAAAAACTTAATTACATTTAATTAAATATAAAGACTAAAACATGTAGGGAGAAAGCTCTTTAATATGATTATAAAATTGAAGGTCTGCATCTCAGAAGTGTGACTTGTGAGGAACTCCTGGTTGCCTTTGTGTCATCATTATCAACATCATTAACTATACAAAAGACAGAAAGCTACAGCCAGCAGACTTATTTAGCTACCATCATGTGTGGAGTGTAAATCAAGAAGAGAATCTCTCTAATGTCTGCTAAACACAGTCAACATCAGGCCAACTGTGTGGAGTGTGAGAGAAAAGCACATGAGAAAGATGGGAGATGAGAGACGAGACTGGACTGTGGGGTCTGAGCTGTGAAGAAATGCTGAAGGATTTGAATCTTATCAGTTTAAGGATGGAGACATCAGAAGGTGGCCTGGCAGAAGAGTTGACACCATCCTTTATTAGATGTCATCTTTTTCACTTCATTAAAAATTCACTTTTCACACAGACATCTGTAGATTCATCAGTCTGTCATGTACATGAAGTTACCAACTTTGAGATATTTGTAAAAAGAATATTGAAATGTTAAGGAAATATGAAAAGATTATCTGTGTTGGACTGAATGGCCTGGTCTTGTCATGTTGTACGAACTTCTCAGATCTTTTAAATTTCTCTCTAAATGTTCTCAGGTCCCTCACACCCCAGTCTGATCAGATTCCCTGTGAAGTGCCGCTCTCACCTGTAGGAAGTGGAGATGGTCCTTGGTCTTTGAAAGCTCCTTCAGCTCAGCTTCTCTCCTCTTCAGCTCCTCAATCTCCTTCTCCAGTTGCTCCATGACTCCTTCAGCCTTCTCCATTTCTCTCTTTTCTTGTTCTTTGATCCTCTCAGTCAGTTTTCTGTGGGCTTCCACAATGCACCGTATCAGAGCAGTGAAGCTCTTCTTATTTTCTTCCACCTCTCTTAGCACAGACATCTGAATAAATAGGATAAAGATTTAGAATTGAGTCACCTGATAAAAATAACCAATCATGAGGCACATTTGTTGCTATTTTGATGTTGTGAAGGACAGTTTAAATTGGCTGGAGTAACTGGTAGTACTTTATTTACAGAAGGAAGAGCAGTTCCAGACTGCCACCCAAACAATATGTTCACTCCACTACGCCAAGTGACATCATCACTCTGCTGATGCTGCTGTTAAGGAAACGGCAGGACTTTATGAGATACACAGTCATGAAAGGCTTCCTTGAGAAGGATCTTGAGAGCCATTAGCCGGAGCTGCTCGGGACACCTCTATTGTCTTGCGAGGACTCCATTTGACCCGACAGTTTGTATAAAAGTCTGTCTTTTAAAATGGCATCTCCTTTTCAGCCTGAGGTTAGGAGTGGAGTTGGAAAACACACAGCAGGAATGAAGAAGAAGAAGAAGAAGAAGAAGAAGAAGAATTAGGTCAAGGGGCTTCAGATTTCCTTTCATTTCATTAACTCTTTGCATATTTACCTTCTTCCATCTCTTTTTAATTGTAAAGCTCAGAGTTGTGAGTCCATATTTCTGTGTTTGATGTTTTTCTACTTTATTCATGAACTTTTCATTATTACTAATGAATTTGCTATTGTAACTATGGCTCATACTTATATAATGACACCTTGCTGTGTGCTACAATATTGGAAGTAAATGTGAGGTAAAAGGTGGCTTCTGTCCAGGATCACCAACCCCAAAGCTGGAGGTGTTCTGCTGTTTTCAGAACTTTGCACGTCTGGACAGTGACTCAAATAACTCTGCGACAGAAGGCAAGGATGAGAAGCCCTAAAAGGTCACCACCTATCCAGCCACTAGAAAGAGTGAAGAAATGATAATATGAGATTTATTATTATAGAATTTAGATGAAGCTTTACAACAGATACAGAGAGTCTCATATGGTGTTTTGCCTTTTGGTGCACATGTGGAAAACCTCCCTGGTTGGGTGAATAGGCTCCTGGCTGGAGTAGCGAAAGAAGGATCCAGTTGTCATTGTCACATGTGTCCAGTTCTAAGTGAACAATGATAAGAGTTAGGATCAGACCGCCAGTACTGCAGAACAATTTGAAGACTTTGGTAAAAAGCTGAGGAACAGAAGTGACAAAGTGATCAGAAGTTCAGAGATAGATAGATAGATAGATAGATAGATAGATAGATAGATAGATAGATAGATAGATAGATAGATAGATAGATAGATAGATAGATAGATAGATAGATAGATAGATAGATAGATAGATAGAAAATAACCCTCATAGAATCTTTATATAATTAAAGATTTATTCTTCATTAAGTTCTATTCCAAGTACACAAACACTCTTTTGAGTCAAACAAGTCAATCCAAAACAAACAAAGTTTTCAAACAAAATACAAAGAAAGCATTTGAAAAACAAAGCACAGACTGAAAAATCCAGAATATCAGAAAAGTATAAAACACAGCTAAAAGTATAAAAAGAACTTGACAAACTAACAGAGCACATTCACAATGAAACTGTGGGAGACCCCAGGATTATAGGGAGGAAGGGATGCTCCTGGTGGTGATTGGCAGATGGTCCAACACTTGGTGAGCCACACACAAACGACATGGAACATAAAAGGCAGCTTACCGACAAAAATCAAATACAAAGAATTAAGTAGATACTCAATCAAATCATCATTAACATAAATAAATAAATAAATAAATAAATAAATAAATAAATAAATAAATAAACAAAAAAGACATGAAATAAGACTATAAACAAGATCTAGTGGAAGGAATCCTGGCTGTAAAATGTCACCGTCATCATGGGTGTAGAGCGGACTTCATGCACCATTAATAATCAGGAAATCTAGGTGGAAACAAGAAAAGCAGACGAGCTAAACATAAACCAAAATGAAGATCGGTCTGTGAGGTTGGCTCTGCTTCACTTCTACTTCTTCAGCTGTCACCTCTTTGTCTAGATTGGACTACACAGTGTTAAGTGACATACTGTGCCCACCTACTTTCATTGAACTAAAGACACACCCCACTGGTCTGGACTGACTGTGTTTAGTACTTTAGTACATTCAATGGCACTGGTCTGTTTAATGTGAGTCTGTGTTAAATAAATTAGGTTGGATAAGTTTGGTCTGTCTGGGCAGAGAAATGTTTTTGAAGAGTTCTGTCTCAGCTGGATGACAACTTTCACAAAAATGAATCCTGACAGAACTGGGCATTGGACAGTATGCTACCATAGACAGTCTGCCAGCTCATTACAGGGTCAGAGCTACACTAGTGATCACAACGGAAGCCAATTAACCAAACTGAAATGTGAGGATGTGGTGGAAGATCTGGAATAACTGTAAGAAACCCACTGAGATACTAGAAGAAGGGGTAAATTCCATATGGAAAGTGAATGGAGGACAGTGGATCTGAGATTCAGCAGATGCCACCACTGGACAACCCTACTGCCCTTTGTGATAAAATATTAAAGCTTAAGTAAAACATTTGGAGATGTACATTATGTAAAGTCTGCACTCGGTCAAACAGTGGAGATCATTAAGTTGTGAAGTATAATAAAACTTAGAAATACCAGAATGAGCAAGGGAAGACAATTAAGATCTCCAGAATAAATCAAGAATATGCAAATGAGGCAATTTACAGGACAAGACAGGCTCTTCATTCAGAATGTAACCTCTTGATAACAAAAGAACCTGAACAATTAATCTATCAATCATAACATCATTACGGTGAACATGGAGAGAAGGCAAAGAAAATGTTAGCTCAGCAATCAACAAGCAGGAAGTTTGCAACGCAATAACAGAAATTACCAGCGCAACTGGAGATAAAGTAATGAAGCCTAAAAATATAACTCACACATTTAACAAGTACTATAAGTCTTCATATTCTACTCAGATTAAAGAAGATGAGACACTATCTGAGGAGTTCTTTGATGTTATACAAATAAAGCAGCTGGACACTCTTAGTGCAGAGGAACTGGACAAACCTCTGACACACTCAGAACTACTAGATGCCGTAAACTCACACCAAAGTGGGAAAACAACAGGCCCTGATGGCAACCAGTTGAATTTTATAAAGACATTTTCAACTAAGTTAGCTCCACTATTATTATCAAAGTTAATAGAAGCTAGAGACAATAAAATTCTACCCAAAAATCCGACCCAATTTTTTATACCTCCCACCCATTTCCTTTGTAGAAGAAATCCTGGTCAGTCCCGAGGACTCATACAGCATCTCAGCAACATATAAAAAAATGTCAAAGAATCTCCCCTTTAAGGGTCCTAGGATATGGTGGGAAAAGGACCTTTTAATGAATATCTCAGAAAAGGTGGAAGTCAGTCATGCATAGAATACAATCCAGCTTCATATGTAAGTATTCAAATATTTGACTTCGACTCTTTCATTAATCACATTTATCTCATTTTATATTTGGGAAGAATCCAACCTGCGAGTGTGGCAATCGAGCTCCAGCCTCACTGGGCCACATATTTTGGGAGGAGAACAAAATAATATAATTTAGGGGCAAAAGTTTGAATGTTTTATCAGACAGCCATGGGGTCACAATCACTCCTAACTTACTAACAGTTGTGGTTGGTGGGCTACCAGAGGGGTCTAAAGTGGAGGAGGACACATTGACTGTAACTGCCTTGACCATATTGTGACCTCGTAGTCTTGTCCTGCTGAGCCTGAAGACCCCCAGCCCACCTGTGATATGTAACTGGTTCACTGATGTTTGACATTTAAAAAAACAAATTCTCACTTAGAAGATCTGTTCAAAACATTTTTAAAATATGGCAAGATCTAATTAATAAAACATTAAAATAAGCATCCATAGCAGGGGAAAAGGACATTCTGCCTCTTTATTTATTTATTTATTTATTTATTTTTCTAAATTATCAGGAATTTTTGCCCAGCTCTCGGCTCTTCTCTCTTTTTCTGGTTTGCAGTGTCAATCCTGTTTGGTAGTTTTTTATATTTGCATTTTTTTTGTTTGTTTAGTTTTTTGTTTTAACTTTCTGATTTTTTTAATTATTTTTTATTTTGACTTTGAAAGGTAAACTTAATTGTATGCAATGCTAATTTTTAAAATAAAAACAACTTAGACCGTTAATGGAAGTAGTGCCCGCTGATATAATTCAGAACATCAGCCGACCTTCAGTGTGAGTTTCTGTTAGTAGAGTTAAGTCTCCTATAAGCAGCTGATGGAATATCAGAGGACTTTAGGGTGATGCTGTCTGAGTCTCCAATGAGTAACACCTGGGATTCTGTCAACAGTGAAAGGCCATGAAGGACACCACAACACGTCTTCTCTAACTCTCCCTCTCGTGTTCCTACTCATCATCACCAGTGAAGCTCTGCTGCTCTTCAAGTTCTCATTTTTTTTCTCCTCTCTTTGAAATGAAGTTTTGTCTTCCTATTCCACTCACCTTAATCTTGTCCATCGCCCTCCTCGTCTCCTTCAGTGTTTTCTCTCTCTCCTCAAGTCCCCTCTTAATGTCACTCAGTGTCACCCCCAGCTGTTTCTGTTTGGACATACAAGAGGACAGGCATGGTCAGATCAGAATTCACGTTCACTTTTGATTTCTTCTTCTTTTTCTGAGTCCTGATATTTTCACATCATAATTGTTTGACATTTC
>NW_024376956.1:0-27166 GCF_016835505.1 Polypterus senegalus | reverse complement strand
GGAACCCCCAGGGAAACCATTTGCCCACCAATTCAAAATTTTGAAACAAATTTTCCTCTCACAGGCCCGGACACCTTTGGTTTTAAAACCTCCCCCCTTTAAAACATTTAAAAAGGGCCCATGGGTTTTCCTTTGGCCCCCAATTTTATAAGCGGGGGGGAAAAGAGTCTTTAGGTGTTAAAATTTTTCAACAACTTTCTTTTTTTTAATGAAATGGAAAATCATAAAATAAACCACCCCCACACCATTCAGGGTTATTTAAAAAAATAAAGAATATAAGGTGCCTTTAAAACTCACTTGGGCCCCTCTTTTGTGCTCGTTAATCAGTTAAATGCTCAAACCCTTTTTTACACACCTATGGTCTAAGAACAATATTATTAGATAAACTCCCCTTCCCCCTATAGACTCCCCTCTTATACTGTATACCCAAAATACAATGAATTTTAAAAGCTTGCGAGAAAAGTTATTAAAAACCTCGGTTTGAGCACAATGCTCACCCGGTTCTCTTTCTATGGTACTTGATAAAAGTTGTTTATTTTTCCAGTACAAGCGGGGACCTTTCCCGGGGGTTTGAAAAAAAAAGAACAAAAATTTAAAAAAAACTCCTTAAGACCCTGCTCTTTGTTTTTTCTTTAAATTTGGGTTTAAAATTTCCCCAACCTTTTTTTACATTGGATTTGAAAAATATTTTAGATGAAATTTTTTCCCCACAAAGCCTCTCTTATATACCAAAAGCAAATGATCTTTAAAAGCTAGAGAAAAGTTATTAAAAACCCCCAACGTTGGGAAGGGTTTCTGCTTTTTGGGATTGAAAAAAAAGTTATTTTATCGGGTAAAAAACAGAGCTTTTTTTGCCCTGAAATTTTTGGTCCGTTAATAAATTAAAAAAGTTTGATTTGTTTCATAGGGGCTTTACATTTATATCAATTTTAAAAAATCCCGCAGGGGGAATCTAAAACGATCTCTCGGTAAAACAAAACGTTTACTTTGTTTTAAAGCCCTTTCAATTGATATCATTCATGTCCAATTTGACCCTATAAAAATTTTAAGTCAAAAAAAACCCACTAGATGCAAAAAACCAAAATGTTAAACAAAAATGTACAGAACGGTGTGCTCCACAACTTTAAATCCAACCCCTTTTCTACATTACCAGGGCGTGCCCTGTTTTGAAAACCCCCATCCCAGTGCAACCCCGTTTGAACATCCCTTTTCTCTGGGGTGGTGTGGTCATGGCTTTAAAAATTAAATCCCCCTCTTTGGGTTAGAAAAACAATTTAACCCAAAATTAAATTTGCCATTTAGATTCAAGCTATTATCACTTTTCCTCCACCCTTTTTGCTGGATTGTATTTTTAGGGCCCAATTTTCCCTTAAGCTTTAACACTTTATTTACTTATCACCTTTTTTTTAACACAACATTATTTTAGTTTTTTCTGTCTCTAAGAAGTTTAAAATTTTAAATGTTATTTTTTCCAAGTACACCTAATTTTTGGTTTAATTGTCATCTTTAACTTTTCTTATATTATCCTGGATAATACCCCAAAATCAAAATTTCCCTGGCAAACCACAGACTAGATCTAAGGGAATGCCATATTCAGGTCAACAAGGATTAAAAGAAATTAAAAAATTAAAGGTTTACAGATGTAGTAAATTTTTCCAAATCCCAGGATCCTTTTTAAATTTTCCCCATGGATTAAAGAATTAAAAAAGTGTGGAATTTTAAAAGGGATTAAGCAAAAAAAAAATCAAACCCATCAGGATCCTAGATTGTAAAACTGGAACACATGATGATCATTTTGGCTTTCCCAAAATTTAGATTAAAAAAATAAAAATAAAAAATATGCAAAAATATCCATTTAAAAATTAAAATTGGACATTCTGCATGATAACTTTTTAAAAAAAAAATCTGGATTTATAAAATGCATCAAGCCCTTTTAAATCTTTTTTGACTGTAAATTAGTGGTTTGTGCACTTTACCGTGTTGGGGAAAGGGGAATTTTTTGAAGTCTAACCAGGGGGAACGAAGGTGGAAATTACCCTAAACCCCCTTTAAAAAGGTGAGTTGAAATCCTGCCCCCTACCCCGAAAATGTTTTGCATGTTCTCTCTCTTCTACATGGGTTTTTTCTCCTGGTATTTCAAAAAAACATGTATTTTGGAAATTACAAAACTCTTTGGCCCCTTTTTTCCCTTTAAATGGCCCCAAAACCCAAAAATTCGGTGGGTACCAGACCTTGGCCCTAACACGGGTTGGATTAATCTTTTTAAAAAATGAAGGGTTTAACTGAAAAGGCTGGGTCACCCAAGGGTTGGTTTGTTTATCCCAATGTAAGTCTGAATTAGAATTTTTCCCCCAAAATTTCCCGGGAAAACAGTTCTGATACCACATCCAAAAATTATTGATTTTTGGGGTTTATTTAAATAGCCCTGATAAAAGAAAACCCAAACCACTTTTTATTAAACTTTTTTCATATGAAAAACCGGGTCCGGCCCAAACAAGCCCAAATCTCCTTTCCTGAACTATATCACTTTCTAAATTGGAGCAATTAGATTTGAATTAATCAATCTGGGGTTTTAAATAAGTTAACAATTTTTAAAAAAAAATTTTAAAAATGTTTAATAAAGAAGTTTTTTGCCTTGTGCATTATTTAGCATCCCAAAAGTCCCCTGGGAATCAAATTTCCCTAGTGTATCATGTAAAATAAAGGGAAAAAATAAAAGAAACCCCTCCCCAAACCCTTTTTCCCCAGACCCCCACTAAACTATCTGCATTTGCACAAATTTTGCTCTTCAAGCATTGTTTTTCAGGGGGAAAATTTTGGGGGGGGCCCCCGGGAAAAACAAATTAAAACCTTGACTTCCCAAATTTGATTATTTGCATACGGTTTATAGTCATAGCCATTTTTGCTCCAAAAAGAATATTATTCGGTGCCCAATTCAAAACAGTGAATCAATTTTTTGTTGGTCTTTGCCCTCTCCAAAAAAAAAATTTTGAAGGGCCCCCCAAAGTAAATTTGGGTTTTCCTACCCCAGTTGTCATGTCTGGGACTGGAGAATGTTTAACGGTGGGAATTCCCAACCCAAACTTGCGATCAAGGTCATTAAGATGGTAAAGCGTTATCCTAAAAAGGATATTCTTTGGGAAACGACAAAAGCACTTTTGAAAACCTGGGTCCCCCCGGGGCCTCTTCAAAAACCCCCTGCAGCTCGGTGGATCTCCCTTTTTAAAAACCGGGCCCAAAGCCCGGAAAAAGCTGGACAGCATCATAGGATCTTCGGGGGTTGAAAAAAACTCAATTATGGGGGGTTGCCGGGCTCTTATGTTTTTTTGACGGGGAGTCAATGGGGGAAATTTCAGGGCTTGTTCCTTGCAGGCCCCCAATTTTTCCCACCACTGTGGATTATCTTCATCTGCTTCCCTTAGGTGCTTTTCCGGGGAATTGCTGGTCCCAAAGGGGGGAAGGGTTGATCTCCCGGCATTGCCGCTGACTCTCAAAACCCGCAGGTGGGGTTGTGGAAAAAAAAAAATCAGTTTTTGATAAAACCCGGGTGTGTGTGAAAAGGGGCCAGGGGAAAAGTCTGTCTTGCGAGGGGGTGCAGCTTCTTTTTTTCCTGTAACGAAAAAGAAGTTACAAGTGCCCAACTTTTGGCCTTTAAAATTGTGTAACTACGTCCAAACAAAAATTTTTTGAAAGATGAATGTTTTTAAAAATTTTTTTGTTGGCAACTAAAGTGAAGGTCAAATTTTGGCTTAGCATTATAAAAAGTTTTGGGACCCCCGACCCCAAGGCCCCAGATAAAGGGGGCAGGTGTCCTGGCCCTTTCTTCTCTGTCATTCTTACCTTTGCCCGGTGTGTATTAATAAAATTTTTTTTATAACTTTAAATTTTCTGTCTTCAGTCACAAAAATGACACTAAGAAAAAGTGTCCCCCATTTTTCCCAAGCCCGGGCCCGGGGGGGGAGGCGGCGGCTAAAACTCCTTTGGGGGAAATCTCAGGATCTGTCTTTTTGGGAAAGGGGGCCTCCCTTTACAGTGTACCCCGGCAGCAGTGTAAGGAAACTCCGAAAAAAGTTGGGGCTGCCTGCCCCTGAGGGGGCTCCTGCGGGGGAAATTTTCCCTGGGGGACAACCACGGTGACTGAAAGGTTTTTCCCTGACAGGCTGACTAACCCCCAGGGGGGTTAAGAACCCGGGGGTTTCCCCGTAAAAGATAAGCTGGGGGCATTTTGTTAAAAGTAAAAAAAAGTGCCCGGGAATAGTAAATGGAAAAGCCTTTTTTTAGGTCCCCCTGTTGGGAAAGATAGTATAGAAAACCCCTTTACCCTCAAAATTTAAAAAAAGGGGGGTTTAAGGGGGGACCCGGTCGGGCACCCCAAAAAACCCGGACAAATCTTTGGGCCCAAAGGAAAAGAGCATAGAATAAAGAATAACAGGTTAAAAAAAAAAAGGGGAGTAAAAAAAAAGTACTTTAAAATAAATATTTGCTTTCCCCGTGCACTGTGAAAATCTTTTTGGAAATAGTGTAGTATTTCCCCCGGGGGAATAAAAAAGGAGCGTTAGGCGGGTAGTGGCACACCCCAACTTTCCCAATGGTTCATGGACGGGGGAAGGTAGGAAAAGGGTAAAAAGATAAACCCTGGCCAGGGCTGGGAAAAGAAAAGGGAAAAAAAGGGGAATACATAACAGAAAACCTGCCAAGGGCCCCGGGGTTAAAGTCTTTTATTTTTGGAAGGATTTTTTTCGGGGGAAATCAGCAGGGCCGGCAAAAAAAGGGGTCACCTAGAAGTTAAAAAGAAAAACAAAAGGTTGGTTTTTAAAAAGGGGCATGAAAAAAGGGGAAAAAAGGCGGTGGACATTAAAAAGGGAAAAGAAAGGAAAAGTGAAATTCGGGAAAATTAAAAAAAATTTTAAATTAGAAATGCAAAAGGGGGTGTTGTATGTAAAATTGTATGAGGATGTTGTAATAGAGGTATGTGTTAAAATTTTGACAGATGGGGGTTGGTTATTAAAGATTTAATTTAAAGGCTTTTACAGAAATAAATTTTTGGGTGAAGAAGTTAGAACTAAAAAAAAAAAAGCCCCGTTATATCCCACACTCTGTTTCCTCCCCCCTTTCCTACCCCATCCACATCCAAAACCCCCCACCTTCCCCCTCCCCACCCCCAAACCCACCCACCAAATTAAAGATGATCCCTTGGGGTCGGGTTTTCTTTAAAGGGAATATCTTTTATGATCCCCTTTTTACCCACAGTCCGGGGGAATGACAAAGAAAGCGTAAGGGGGTTTAGGGGGGGGTTTTCCCGACCCCTAGAACCTCCATTTCTACCCTTTTTAGAAGTCAAACCCTATTCCTTCACCCCCAAAATAAAAACACCCCTTTCAACCCCCTTTAAAAAGCCCCCCAAAAAGGGACTTATTGGAATGCCCCGTTGAGAATCCAAAAGGCCCCCCACATGATTCAAAGAACCGCAGGGGTTAACCCCCCTACTGTAATGATACATAATTTAAAAGAGACATTCAAAAAGCTGAAGGGCCCTTGTTTTCCGGGTTTCCTGATCCCAAAGTCCCGGTTTTGTTTAAAATTCATTAGAACAATTACAGCAGCTGTATTAATTTTGTTTTAAGCCCCAATGCCAAAAAATGGACTCCCGGGGGCTGTGGGGGAAAAAAGGCACCACATGGGAGACTGTCAAATTTGGGCAGCATAAAGGAAAACCCCTGGCAGTGGAGCAAGGGTTTCCTGGGCCGGGGTGAAGGGCCCCTTTTTTCGCAATGGGGAAAATTTAAAATTATTGGGGCAAGTATAAAAAAGGCAAGGGCCCTCTTATCCCGGCTGCCAAACAGAAAAAAAAAACCCGTAGATGAATGGGCCCCAATTTAAAAAGTTAATGGCAACACCTCCGGCCAAAAAAAGAAACCCGAACTAAAACTGAAATTCCCCCTTTTTGTTTCCGGACCGGCGACTTTTTAAAACAAAGGATCCTGATTAGATGAGAAACTGCGCGTTTGAGGGAAATAAAAACTCCGGGCGCACGAACAACAAAACAAACAGAAAGAGTCGAACCCGAAAAAACCCGATTGCAGCACAAATGAACTATTACACGGGGGGGGCCCCGGCCCCAAATGCGTGGGCGTGGAGGATTTTTTCCGGGGGCAAAAGGGTGGGCAAGGGGCAAATTGGGGGATATATGTTACCTAATCCAAATGGATATCCCTCGGGTACCCCCCTCCAGATCAGGCCCCCCGCCCAATCTTTTACGGGTGTGGTGAAATGGGGCACTTCTGCCGGTTTCCCCCACAAAAACCCACCCCTCCTCCACCACCTGGGAAAAAATTTGATGTTTCCCTGGACATTAAAATCCTGGGTCCCATTCTCTTCCCTTCCCTTTGCTACCCATAATTCCCGAGACTGATCCATTTTGAACTTTTGCCGGGGGTGGGTAGCCAAACTGTTTTCCCCGTGGACACAGGAGCCGTTCCAAACCCTTTGGGTGGGGAGGTCCCCCGCCTCAAAAATTTTAGTTCAGCTGCATTCCAGTGATTCCCCTTTAACACCTGTTTTTTTAAATGGGTCCCGTCGGGGCCCCCCTTGGGGAAAGGGGTCTCCCGGGCAAAACTTTCTCTCTCCAATTTTAATGGAAATGTTTTTCCCCCCACACCATCCTTCTTAAAACCCTTCCCCATTTCCCTCCTGCTTGTTTCCCAATCTCCCAAAAACCCCGACACCCTATTGCCTTTTTTTTAAAATTTCCCTTAAAAGGGAAAAAACCCCCGGGTAGAATCTTTTTTTTCATCAAAGGGACCTGCCCCGACCTTACATCCCCCATTTCATTTTCCCCCCCAAAACTGCGCATTTGTAATCACATATTCACAGAATATTTTTCCTCATATTTCAGCAAATTTAAACACTTTTCCATTTTGGTGGGGAAAAGGGGTCATGGGTAGAACAATTCTTTTGGGGGAAAAGACTGGTACATGTTGCTTCCAAAGGGGTTTTGATACCCAGAAACCCTTTTTAAAAACTAAGTTTCTTCAAACTGATTTTTAGTACATCTTTTTATGCTGCACTTCCCTTTCTGGTTTTCTTCAAAAAACTTCCCTTTCTTAAACCCTTCCTTTCTCTTTGTGGGCTCCAAAGGGGGTGATTATGGAAGGATGGATTGTGAGCCTCTGGTGATCTACCCCAAATTTTTTTCCGTCCGCCCCTGCCCCTAAACCTCTGTCTCCTGAAGCAGAGGCTGGCATCCCCCGCATTCCCATCTTGGAAGCGGTCCCATTATTCCAATTAAATATTCTCCCGTTAATTCTCCCATTTTACCTGTAAAAAATTTGGTTCATGGCGTTTTGTTGGGGGGCGACAAGTAATTGCAATCTTTCCTAGAGCTCCTAATTTTCCCTAATCCCCCATATTCTTTCTGCAATCCCTCCCTCCCGCCTTTTTTTTGGGATTTTTTGAATCTTTTTTTCTATCCCCATTACACCCTGACTTTCCCAAATTTTGGTTTTTCTTTTTTCTTTTTTAAGCCCCCCGTTGGACATGGATTTCTTCCTCAGGGATATCAAACCCCCTTTTGTGTATGGACAACGGGTTCCAAAAATTTTGAAGGTTCTGGCCCGACCCGGGGAATTTCATTAATACAGTATGTAGATGATATTATTTTGCCCCGTGCTACTGAAGAAAATTTCGCATAAAACACTAAAAACTACTCAGTTTCCAAGGGGGCAATGGACAAAAAAAGTTTTAAAGGCTAAATTGCAATTAATTCCCAAAAAACTGTTTAAAAATTTGGGTCCTTTACATCACAAAAAGGGAAAAAGAGCTCTCTCCCAGCGTGCATTAACACCATTCAAAAACTTCCCAGACCTGTCCACAAAAAAGCGGGTCCATGTAATGGGCTTCTGGGGTTACTGCCGGCAATGGATTTTTAATTTCACTGAAAAACAGCCCTTACAAAATTTGAAACACCCCCGGCCCTTTCCCCTTTCTGGTCGGTGCAATGGTCCCAGCAGGCTGAAATTCTGTGACTTACAAAATGCACTTTGGTTGGGAAAAATTGGGCCTTCCCGACTTTTTCGGGCCCTTTTCTCTGTTAAATTTGGGCCCAAAGGTTTGGTGGTTTTGGTTTAAATGGGGGTAAACAAGGCCAATGGGTTTTTTTTCGAAAAAAAATTTGGGTCCTGTGGCCGCACTTCCAATCTTGCCCAGGGCTGTGGCTGCCACAACAGAAGCTGTGCTAGCCCCGTACAGATATAGTGCTCATGAAAACCCCCAACATTAAAAGGGGCCTCACACTGTACATTCCATTTTAGTACAGGCTAAGACCCTCCCCATCTCACTACTGGGGCAATACACTAATTGCCATCAAAATAACAAAGGTTGTAAAAACCTCAAGGGAGATCTACAAAAAATTTTAATTTGGGGAAAAATTTTTTTTTTAGGCCCGGGGTTTTTCTTTGCGATTGGAAAAACGGGCACCCTCAACTGAATTCGCAATTTTAGGGGCCTGCCAAAAAAAAATCGAATTTCATGGGGTTTTAAATGCACAAACAGCTTGGTTAAAAAGGGGCCCCCGGATTCCCCCTTCCCAAGGGGAAAAATCATAACAATTTATACAGATTCCAGATATCCTTTGGAGTCTGCCCTGATCATAGGGGATTATGGAAATTGAGGGTTTAAGACCCCGGGACTGGGCCATCAACATCAAAAATTAATAATCCCTCTTGGAAGCCATTTAAATAAAACCATCAAAACTAGCGTTTTTAAATTTAAAAAACCCCACAGGGGGAAAAAAGGACCTTGTCAAAACAAAAATGGTTTGGGAGATTACTTTGCTAAAAGGGGCATACAATTAAACACCAATCTCTTTATTCCCAAAAGGAAATGACAGGACCCCATAATCAAATTATTTCTTTACAAATTTGGGGACATTGAAAAGAAAAAGTGGTCCAAAAAAGGATCCCTCTCTGGTGGAGTCCCGGACTCATCCCGCAAAATAACAAACCTTTTTCCCCCAAAAACTTCTTTTAGGTATGGAAAAAAGGGCCCCTGGGTAAAACCCTGCTGGGAAAATATGGTTCAGATGTTGAAAAAAATTGGGGGCTGTAGGCCCTTTCAATCCAAACAATTCTGTAAACCTTATTTTGAAAGGGTTTTAAAGTAGGGAAAAAGGCACTCGGTAAAATCCCGTTACTCCTAACCCCAAAGGTCCCCTTTGAACACCTCCAAAAGGTTTTTTTGAACTAAACCCTCTAAAGGTTCCCATATTTTTCCCTTTTTGATTTTTCGATGTGTTCTCCCCTGGGTGAACTTTCCCTTCAAAAAGGGAAAGATGCCAAAACGGGTTTTCTAAAACCCTTTAAAGAAAAATTTTAAGGTGGGGCATCCCCTTGCCTTAGACCCGAAAAATATTTTCCTTTTTTTGAATTTAATAAAAATTGACACCCCACCGATTAAATTACCCCCGTCCCGTCCGGGGGGGGGTATTTTGGAAAAAATCAAAAGCACCCTAAAAACTAAACGCAAAAAATTTTGGGAACCCAAAAAAATTTATCCTGGAAATCTTTACCCCGGCTTTAAGGGGGGGGTTGAGGGGCCCCGGACCCGGGGAAAATTCTATGGGTTTTAAAATCCCCGGCCCGGGGCCCCTTTTGGGTTTGGCCCTGGTTTAAAGGGAAAAATTGGCCTCTTTGGACAATGATCCCTTTTCCCCTGGGCTTCAGGTTGGGTTTCCCCCGGGGAAATCCGGCGGGTTTCGGCAGGGCCCTCCCTCTAAGGTTTTGGGTTCCACCCCGGCCTGGTTTAAAACACCCCGGGGGAAAAACAACCCCGGGTGGGAAAGGCCCCTTGTTCCTTTTTCCCCCCACCCCTTAAAGGGGTTTAAAGGGTTCCCCTTTGTTCAACCCTTTTTAAAATTGTTTTTAAAACCTTTTGTTTTTTTCCAAACCCTTCGGTGACACTGGACCTTTTCCCGTGGGGCTTTTTGCAAATTTTTCATAAGTGTTTTGGGGCCAAACGGGATGAACCCCCCTTTTTCAGTACCTTAAAACTGATTCCTATTTTAAAAAGGGGCATTTTTGGGGGTTTTAAAATCAATTTTAAAATTAACATTTCTCCCAAAAATCCTTCTTTTTCATAGGTTTTTAAAATTCCATGTTTTGCTGCATATGAAAAACCCCATGGGTCCGAACCCCTTTCAAAAAAAATTCCCAAAAAACCCGGTTTCCTCCCTTCCCCTTTTTTTATTTTTACTATAAAATTCAGGGCCCTAGTAGGTTTTAATTTTGCCCTCTAAATTTAAAAGGGGCCCAAAAAGTTTTACTTGCAAAAAGGCGTTTCCCTTAATTTTTAAAAAGCTTGGGTTTTCTTGTATATCCCCAAACCAAACCACTTTCTAGAAAGGGGTTTCCCTTTTTAGCTTTTTCTTAACCCCAAAATCTCCTTTTCCCAGCCCGGGCCCCTTTTTTCCTAACTTCAAACCCCTTTCTGACCCCTTTGGGGTGATGGTTCATTCCCTTTGGGGCTTGGGGAAAAAAGGGAAAAACGTATTTATTTCCCTTTGGGGGTTTTTTTCCTTTTTTTTATGGGGTATTTTTCATTTTTCCTCTTATTTCTTTAATTTTCCCAAAAATTTTCTTCTATAGCCCCTTTGCAAAGGGGAAAATATGTAAAAACCCCTTCAATTTTTAAACCCTTTTCCCCCCTCCTCCTCCCCATCCCTACCCCCCCTTCTGAATTTTCTTCCTTTGTCATGCCCAGATTGATAAAAGGGGGAAAATGTGGAAAATAAAAATCAGTTATTGATCAAATCTGTGTGGGGAAAAGGGCCACGAGAAGTCTTTTCTTGACAATGCAGCTTCTGTTTTCTGTAACGAACAAGAAGTTACAAGTGCCCAACTGATGACCTTAAAATTGTGTAACTACTGACCCAAAAACAAAATTATTGTAAAGATGTAATGTCTTGAAATTCTTGTGCAACAAAGTCATAAGGTCAAATTTGGCTTAGCATTATAAAAGATTTAGGAAAATCACACCAAGTAGATGAAGGGCAGGTGTCCTAGGACTGTGCTTTCTGTCATTTTACCTTTGCCTGGTGTGTATTAATAAAATATTTTTACTAACTTTAATTATATCTTTTGTCTTCAGTCACAAAAAAATGACACTAGAGAAAAAGTGTCCACACGGTCGATTCTACAGAATGCAGAGCGTCCTTTTCCTCCGAGCTGTGACGACATCCCATGTTCCTCCTGAGAGAGATTAGAGAAAGAGAGGGAGAGTATGCGGAAGGAGACTGATGAAGCAGGGACACTTTTAGCTCTGCCTGAAGTGAGTGGACAGCCTTGATGACAGGTGCTGCTTCCAGTCATACACAATACATTTCTGTTGCTGTCCTGTTCCTGACACACAAAATGGCCCTTTCCCAAATTGCTCCTAGCACTAGGTTGTGCACACCTGTCAGTTAGTGCTTCTTCTTCGGGCAGTCATAGCATTTTCACATCCACCAAACAAACTGTAGCACATTCCGTTAATGGAACGATTTGCCTCCCTCGGATGTTCCACTGAAACAGAAAATCCCTCCTCCACCTCTGCATGGTTACTTTGTGTCCTCCGTCCAAAGGTGAGGTGCACACGCTATCCAGCTGGCTTCTGCTCACCTCCCTGTATGCCTGCAAGAGAGAGAAGTGGCCAGTTAGCATGGCGATCTGGTTGTTGTGAGAGGTGAGAGACACTTGACTGGAGGCAACGCATATGCATTACAACAGAGCAGGAAAATAATCTGTAAATCTTAAAAAACATTGCTGGCGCCTTTTAGATAGATTTGTGCGTGAAATAAATAAATAATTAAAAGACATTGTCTTGTGGGGTCCATGGGAATCTCATTTCCTGGGAATTATTTTTGGATATGAATGATATCAATTGGAACTATGCATGACTAAAAAACATTATAAGTGTTTATAAAAAGAGGTCGGTTTGTCGTGAGTTTATATCTTAGCGCAGGTCTGTGAATATTTTCAGAAAGTTACACATAGGCATAGCTATGACGGCAAGACGTGTGTATATTTAATTTCTAATATTAGTTTTGAATCTAGTGTTTATAAAATGAGGCTGTGTATGGTGGGGTTTATATCTTAGTGTTGGTGTGTGAATATTTTATACGTTTTTATGTAGTCACCCATATGCGTGGCTTTGCATGTAGGATAAGTGTATATTTAATTTCATAATATTATTTTTGAATCTAGTGTTTATAAAATGAGGCGTGTGTTCGTGAGTTTATAAGCTGGTGTGTGAATATTTTCATAAAG
Organism: Polypterus senegalus; assembly: GCF_016835505.1. Taxonomy (NCBI): domain Eukaryota; kingdom Metazoa; phylum Chordata; class Cladistia; order Polypteriformes; family Polypteridae; genus Polypterus; species Polypterus senegalus. The sequence continues at coordinate 14,867 of NW_024376956.1, read as the reverse complement.
TTTACACATATGCATAGCTATAACGGCAAGATAAGTATATATTTAATTTTTAATATTAATTTTGAATCTAGTGTTTTAAAATAAAGCCCGTGTCGTAAAGTTTTAGCGGCCACATAGTTAGTGTTAAATGTCAGCTCTGAGTGCCTCGCTTCATTGTCCCGCTTTGCTGTTTGTATGTGTAAAGGAGGATGGATGATGGAAGGAGGCCACAGCTGCAACCTGAAAACACCTGTTCTTAATTAATCAATCACAGCTGTCACAGACTATTTAAGTAATCAGGAGAGAGAAGGAAGGAGAAAGAAGCCATTTTGTTTCAACCACTTTTCAACTTGCTTACTGTTTTTCCACATCGCACCTTTTCACCAGTTTGCTTTTCATTTTGCCGACTGTCTTTCAACCTCCATCTGCTGAGACCCCGGTCGATTCACCATCCACCATACGCGAGGAATCACGATGAGGTTGCTCCAATCGGGGGAAAATCAAACAACACATTTACCGCTAGTTCAGTCATCCGTATTCAGGACATTTTTATAATCGGACTCAAGTTCACAATCATTCAGTTTTACCAATCATTTTGTTATTCGTTTGTGTTTATATGTTACAGGGTCAAGGGAGGGTTTTTGTTGTATTTATATTTGGTGGTGTCTTGTTGTTGCTGGGGTGGGGATATTTATGTTTATATCTGTTTTCTGTTTTTGCATGTCTTGTTTCATTTAATACATTTAATCTGTTTAATTTTACATCCTGCTTTTGTGTACTTACATTTACACACGTATTGTGGGGAAAAGTTTAATTGGTTAGAAGTACGGTTTGATTGGTAGATTATTTTTCAGTAAATTATCCAGGCCACAGGTCTTGAGGTGTAGCTGCCGGTGGAAAGGGTCGGCCGTTACATAAGTGGTGCCCCTCTGAGGAATCTTAATTAATACTATCGCTGTCTGCCTTTAAACGTTCCCCAATTAACATGTCTTTAGTGCGGCTCAGCAGGACGACACCATTGTCGCCACGGTGTGATGATGGAGTAGCGGGCACGCACGCGGTCAGAGCGTGTTCAGCGTGCGGGAGGTGGTGGATTCATTGCAGTCGCTGTACCGCAAGATCACCATGGACCTGAGCAGGAATGCCTGGAGGATGTCTCGCTCCGTGGGAAGATCTGGCACAACAACTGACTCGGCTGGATGAGAAAGTCCGCAAGGTTGCTGAAAGGCGCTAGGGCGAAAGATGCCTTTGGCGTCGCATCAGCAGCTTCCAGGAGGAGATAAAAGAATACCTCAATGAGCAAGTTCAACTCCTGGGCGGATCAGCTGTCAAGAAACTCTTGGGGTCCAAGGAGTTCCAGAAGTTACGCAGTCACCCTGTCATTCAACCGCACGGGTCTCGTGGGAGGAATACATCAATCGCCTCTGTTCCTGGGTGCGCTTTCCTTTCCCAAGTTGGGGGCTCCATATAATATCGATGATGTCCTCAACTTTGTGGAGGACGGGAGGCGATTTGGCTGTTAACCCTTTAACCCCAGAAGAGCTTATGGGTGATAGGGCATCCTCTCGGACCGGTGCAGAGCTGGTGGCTGACGCCAAGAAGAACATTATAGACTGGGATCCTTTCGCGATCTTTCCTCGGGCTTTTCTTCCGGATGACTATGAATCTGAACTGAGGACAAGCATCCATGGTGCAACTGCCTTCGAATCCATCCGACTTTCGCCATGAATATCGGGCTTTGTGTTTGAAGTGGCGGCCGCTATGTCTGGAAGAAGAGGTGGTCCGCCGATCCTTAATGCCTGTAACCCGCGGTTAGCTAGGGGTTGGGGTCGGTGGAAGACCTGTGGAAGGTGGGCTCCAGTGAACGGGACTGGGGAAACTCAAAACGTACTGGAACAAGGTACAAGCCAGTACACGAGAAACCCAGCCCCTAAAACCCCAGCGAGCCAAACTTGCCGGGTCGGAGCCGACTCGCCATCATGCAAGCGAGCACGCCCTCCTGATCGCCCCAGTGAAGCTGCGGGGTGGCAGGTGGATACGTGTGGTGATACAGGAGCCATCACACCTTAATCCGCCGCAAGCATGTGGAAGAAGATTAGCCAACCGACAGACAACTTAACATCTGCCCCCTCTGTCCTGACGGTATTGGCAGATGGGAGTGAACACAGGGCCCTGGGCAAAGTCCCCATGAGGTACAGTGTACTCTCCACCACCTGGGAAATGGATACATATGTCCTGGATGACCAGCACCTGTCAGTCCTACTCCTTGGGCTGGATTCTTTAACCACCATGAGGATGACCATCCATCTCAGTCCCAGGGGGTACACGGTGTCGGGGGAAGGGGTATGCGAATTCATTTATAAATCCAAGGAAGATCTGGGCTCCATGCAGCAGTGAGGAGGACGTGCAGCACCTCGGTGGCAGTCCCTGTGGAGGAACAGCCTGAAGAGGTGAGGCCGGTGCTGAAGAAGTGGGCTTGAGGTGTGGACTGAGAAATTAGGAGTAGCCGTGGAGTTACCCACGTGATCCACACCTTGGTTCCAATAAGTTATTAAGTTCCAATAAGGCACCGAGCCTACCGCGTTTCTCCACTAAAGAAGGGCATAATTAAAGAACATCTTGATCGAATGCTGGCCGAGGGAATAATCAAACCATCTTCCTCCTCCCCAGGCCCCTATGGTCCTCGTGAAGAAGTCGGATGACACCTATCGCTTTCTGTGTGGACTACAGGGGTTAACGGAAGACGAGCCTGACACATATCCCATGCCCCTGGTTCATGAGATTCTGGAGTCACTGCACGGAGCTGCAGTTTTCAGCACACTAGACCTCCGCAGTGGCTATTGGCAGGTGCCGATGGACTGAGGGGAGTAAGAAGAAGACAGCAGTCATCACCCCTGAAGGCTTGTTCCAGTTCAAGGCCTCATACCTTTGGGCTTAAAATGCTGGGGCCACCTTCCAGCGGCTCATGGAACAAGTCCTGAGGGGGTTGATAGGCAAGATCTGCTTTGTTTACATCGACGACGTCATTGTTTAAACCCCTTCTATTAAACAACATCTCCAGGACTTGGACACCATCTTCCATTACATCAAGCACCTTACGCTGAACACAAAGAAATGTACCTTCATTCAACCCCACATATCGCTTCCTCGGGCACATTCTTTTCATCAGGGGGGTCGCAGACCCGAGAAGACCTTAGCTATCCGAGAGTACCCCACGGATTTGAAGTCTTTACAACGTTTCCTTGGGTTTGTTGGGTGGTATCATAAGTTCATTCCCAAGATGGCTGATATAGCGGCTCCCTTGAACAACCTAAGAAAAAAAGATGTCCCGTGGGAGTGGACAACAGAGTGCCAGGACGCCGGTCGAGCGACTAAAGAGCCACCTTCAAGAGCCGCCTGCTCTGGCCCAGCCAGATCCGCAGCATCACTTTCCAGGTACAAACAGATGCCAGCAACCTGGGGCTTGGCGCCGTGCTCACTCAGAGAATCCATTAGGCTGAACATGTCATCGCTACGCCTCGAGCCTTGCACGGCGCTGAGCTGAATTATTCGACAGCTGAAAAGAGTGTTTGGATGTCGTGGGCTGTGGAAAAATGGAGACACTATCTGGAGGGTTGAATTTGAAGTGTACACCACCATCACGCCTGACCTGGGTATTTAATCACCAAGACCCCTCCCGTCTAACCAGGTGGGTACTCTGCCTCCAGAACTTTACTTTCAAGGTGACCTATCGGAAGGGCTGTGGCAATATGCGCGCCTGATGCTCTGTCCAGGCTGTCAGAGCCGGGATGGTGTGTTTGGCAGAGGCAAAGAAGATGATCCTCCCTCTGCCAAGAAGCCTTGAAGACCTGGCTCAAAACACAAGCCACCAGTCCATTCTGCCAGAGCATCAGGAGACTGGAGCAGCAGCTGCATTGACCGGTACACCTGTGGACCTCCAGAGGGTTCTGTACAGGACCATTCCATCCTCCCTTGGGGGTCTGCAACACCAACTAGTGGTCCCGGAGGAGCTCATCCCCGACTTTCTAAATTACTATCATGACAGTCCTTTAGGTGGTCACCTTGGAATGACAAAAACTTATTAAAGATACTGGGGCTTGGTGGGCCGCCTGTCCGGAAAGACGTTTGCCACCATGAAGAAGTCGTGAACCTGCCAGCAGCTCAAAACCCACCTGGTAAACAGGCAGAATTTTACAATCGCATAATGCGAATGGACCGGGGGAGACTTTGGGAGTCGGCCTGATGGGGCCATTTCCTGTTACCAGCTCGAGGAAGACCGTCATGATGGTGGTGATTGATTATTTTCAAAGTGGGTGGAGCTGTTTGCATTAACGGATGCTAAAACTAACAAGATATGCTCCACCCTGAAGAACGAAATCTTCACCCGCTGGGGATGCCAAGAACATCGTCTCAGACCGGGGTCCGTAGTTCATGAGCTCTGTATTAGATGAACTTTATACAGTCTGGGGAGTGAAGAAAAACCTGACAACAGCTTACCATCCCCAGGCCAACATGACAGAGCGAGTGAATCGGACCCTGAAGAACATGATCGCCTCCTATGTGGGTGAACGCCATCAGGATTGGGATAAATGGCTCTCCAAGCTGGGTTTGCCCTGAACACCGCTGTGCATGAAGCCACAGGTGAGAAGCCTGCTTTGGTTGCGCTGGGTAGACAGCTAAAGGGCCCGCTTGATCGACCTTCCCAGAGCCCCTAGTCCAGAAACCACCAGCTACAATAATTTAATTAAAATGGAGGAATTACGGCGGAGAATCCAACAGAGGTTGGTGAGTTCGACATCCAGACATGCCAAGTTATATAATGCCCGGCGTAAGGAAGTGCACTTTCAGCCGGGTGATTTGGTCTGGATTAGAGCTCACCATCTCTCGGATGCCAGCAAAAGGTTCTCCGCCAAGCTAGCGCCTGAATGTTTAGGTCCAGCCAGGATCATCTCGTAAACAGGTCCAGTTAATTTCCAGTTTCAAAGGGGTATCGGCACTGACTCCAAGCTAGACACAATCCATGTGGCCAATCTGCCGTGTACTTCGGTCCTCTCTTGTCCAAGGTTGGTGTGTGTGTGTGGGGGGAATGTAGTGGGGCCACATAGTTAGTGTTAAATGTCAGTTCTGAGTGCGTCTCGTTTCATTGTCCCGTTTGCTGTTTGTATGTGTAGTTAATGCCGTCCCGTAAAGGAGGACGGATGATGGATGGAGGCCACAGCCGCAGTAAACCTGGAAAACACCTGTTCTTAATTAATCAATCACAGCCGTCACAGACTATTTAAGTAATCAGGAGAGAGAGAAGAGGGAGAGAAGGAAGGAGAAAGAAGACCATTTTGTTTCAACCACTTTTCAACTTGCTTGCTGTTTTTCACATCGCTCCTTTACACTTCAGTTTGCTTTTCATTTTGCCGGACTGTCTTTCGACCTCCATCTGCTGAGACCCTGGGGTTGATTCACCATCCACCATACGCAGAGGAATCACGGTGAGGTTCCTCCAATCGCTGGAAAATCAAACAACGCATTTACCGCTAGTTCAGTCATCCGTATTCAGGACATTTTTTATAATTGGACTCAAGTTCACAATCATTCAGTTTACCACAGTCATTTTGTTATTCGTGTTGTGTGTTATATGTTACAGGGGCAAGGGAGGGTTTTTGTTGTATTTATATTTGGTGGTGTCTTGTTGTTGCTGGGGTGGAGGGATATTTATATTTATATCTGTTTTCTGTTTTTTGCATGTCTTGTTTCATTTAATACATTTAATCCGTTTTAATTTTACATCCTGCTTTTGTGTACTTACATTTACACCGCCGATTGTGGTCAGATTGTGATCAAGAACGCTTGATAGGTAGATTATTTCTCAGTAAATTATCCAGGCCACAGGTCTTGGAGGTGTAGCTGCCGACTGGGTAAAGGGGTCGGCCGTTACAAGTTTATAGCTTATAAATCATATTAACATAAATATATTTTCATACTTTTATAGTTTCACATTTGCATATGTTCATATTTTCATAAATCATATTAACAAACTATATTTTCATACTTTCATAAATCATATTTAGCATATTTTCATAAATCATATTTTCATATTTTGAGGCAGGGCTTAAAGTAATCAATCATGTATGGGGGTGGGGCTTAAGGTCATCAATCATCCGTGTGACATTAGCTGTCTGTATAACTACTCACACACGTTTATTATTCTTTAAGCACCACAATGCCTTATCACCAACAACTGTCTCTTGTCTCTCTTTCTCCTTCTCTGACCTCCACTCCTCTCCCCTCCTCTAGCCTCCCCCCCCCTCCTCACAAGCTCCATCTCCTTCCTCCCAACTCCGGCTTGTCTATTGGAGAGAGGCGGCCCCTTTTATAACAATGGGCTCCAGGTGCTCCATCCGATGACAATTCCTGGTTTGGCGGAAGTGTCAGATGAGCACCCAGAAGCACTCCAGGTGCCACTGAGATTTCTTCCGGCAGCACTTCCTGGTGTGGCTGAATTGCTGCCGCCAGGGTTCCATAACTGTCTGGGTGTCCCCTGGTGGTGGCCACGTCCTCCCATAGGGATGTGCTTCCCAGCTCTGTTCAGTGGCCCCAAGCAGACCAGGGCGGTGCCCTCTTGTGGCCCAGGGAAGGTATCGTCCCTCTCGTGGACTGTCCAGGCATCCCGGCTGGGTAGGGTTCCCAGCCACCTGGCACAATACGAACGATGCTATCACAAGCATAAAGATAAGTACAGATGACAGTTCCATGCACATGATAGCAGCCTTCCTGATTCTTAAATTAACTTCCTGATTACCTCACATGACAGGAAGCAAGGAAAGGAAGGGAAAATACCAGCTGTACCCACTAGATGGAGCTACGCCTCAACAATCAGCTGATGATAATTCCATGACACCTGATCAGATTCAGGAGGAGCCCACTGAAGTTACCCCAAATGAGGGCCTGTCAGATGTTGAATTTGATCGTCCTAAAAGAATAACTTGGCCAGCCAGCCTATCTAAAAGAATTATGTTATCTAGGGGGAAGGAATGTAATATTTTGCCTAGTATTAGTTCATGCCAGTAGATGGTGCTGTTTGTTTCATGAATAATTCCAATAGGCTTTGTTTCTCTTGTTTTATGTTCTTGTTGATTATTGTACGTTTGGGCAGTCTTATAATATGCAGAGTTCAGAAAAATAAACTGATTATTTTCCAGGATATATATCAGAGTGGAATTCACTTCAATACATAATAAGAAGCAGATGACTTTGCAGCTTCTTATGTGAGACAAACTAGAGCTTTATTTAGAAGAAGTACACGGAGACCACCTTTATTAGGGGGTTTGTATTATTTTAGTATTTTTAAAAATATGCAGGTTACTCCCACGTATACAGCGCTGGTTGTATACCTTGATAAAATGTTTTCACTGGTTTTGATTATTTAGCCTAATGAACATTCATCCACTTTTAGGAGAATATTCGGAGAGAGAAAAAAAAACGTGTTCAACTGGCAAAGTTCCTTACTTATGTTTAAATGGGCACCGCTGGCGAAGGCCATTAAAAAGTTCACCCGTTTACTTTTCCTTGACAAAACTGACTGTTTTATTGATTTATAACTCATGATAACTTCTAACGAAAGTTAGTCAACAACATTATAAGTTATGTATTTTTTACATTTATAGAAACGTTTATGAGTAAAACCAGAAGTAACATATATTTTTGTTTTTTTTTCTTCTATCTGTTTTTTCATTGTTATGTTTTTTCTTTTACCTAGTTTAAAATAAATATTTTCTCTAATGACACATGCATACTTCATTAATTAGAAGCAATAATACATTTCCTGTATATTCAGTAATATCTTGAGATAATGCTTGTAGAATATAATCACTGAAGTAAAGTTTGACTCTTCTTATTTCTTTCACATATCACTGCTGCAACTATCAAGAGGCTGTTCAGAAATCATATACTGTACATCATTATTGTTATTGCAATGCTACAGGACTTGTAATTAAGTATAATCTTGAATACATATGCACAAAAAAACGCTAAATTAAACTAAATTTGTATACAACATGTGGATGCCAGTCCTATTTAAATAGTAATAATTGCAGTTAGAGAATATATATTTCCAGATAGGTACAAGTGTATTATTTATTTTCCTAGAAAGATACTTCACAGGCTACATTTATTTCAATTTTTGTTTTCCCCAGATACTACAACAAGATAAAAGAGGAAGATCAAAATGCGATATATGGAAACTTAATTTATTCCTTCTTCAGAAACATAATGAAGAGTATATTCCACCTCCCTCAGAACTTCTAATTCCTTACAAGAAATTGCTTAGGTTTGTACTCGTCATTTAAGGAATTTCTTCAGACAACCTAGTTGCTTTCAAATGTGGATTTGTTCCTCCCCCCTCCCAAAAACTGTTACTTTTAACTTCTTACATTTGCATATCTTTGTAAAACTAATGTTGAGAAAATATACCTTGTATATACAATGTATGTATGTATGTATGTATGTATGTATGTATGTATGTATGTATGTATGTTTGTCAGTGAGTGTGTATAGATCTGGCTATGCAGAAAATGTCTGATGTGTGTTAATTGAATATGGAGGCACACTGAAAACACTTAAAGGAAATTCTTGTTAACAAACAAAGATTTTCCAATTTGAGGTAATATAGAGCATCATCTTCCTAATGAGATATAAACATTTGATTAAGATTCTTCCAGTTGAGTAAAATAAGTTGTTGTGTAAGCAGTGCATAATAGGACATCACAATGCAGTTTTCTATAGCAGTTTTAAATTATTGCACTAATTATGTATTCATCCAGTATGCAGATCATTTATGGAATTTCATTACGTACTTGTACAATAATTATCTCTCTGATTTCAGGTCCTCCAAAACATGAGCAACCTGGGACTCAAGACAGATATGGAAACAAATCATCCATTAATAGGAACTGGACAATTCCTCAGTTAGACAAGTTTATTATTGAAAGCTACCCAAACGTTCCTTTACACTTAACAGGATTTAGTTTTGCCAAAGCCGAGAAAGGGAGACATTTGCATAGCTTGCAAACTGAAACTGCTGCTCAATTACAGGAAAAATATTCATAATTCCTCACTGTGGCATACCACTACCGATTCAGGTAGAAATCTCACTAATTTTTATAATATGTCAAATTGTGCATTGATTAATATGATACTCTCTCTGAAGAAAGAAGAACCTGTCATTCTGCAAAATCTTAAGTGAGCATTTATAAAGTATAGTGTGCAGTTGTGCTTCTTTGTATGTTAATTACACTTTGTCACTCAACTGAATCCACACATTTGTTTTTATGTATGATTGCATATTTAAACACCACATTCCTTTCTACATTTCCCTTTTCAAGATGGAGCAGATACACACAGCTCAACAAGAATCAGAATTTAGACCAGAAATTCCAGGTCAAGTGCAGAAATGTTATCAGGTGTTTATTTCTTATTGTTTGTGATACTGTTATATTAAAAACATTCTATTAAATGTTAGTAAATAAGGTTCATTACTTATTAAGGACACCATTATTGATTATATTCAGTATAAAGATAAATCCTTTATAAAAGAAATATCATTGATATTTTAGTGTTAAAAATTAGTATGATTTTTTTTAATTATTTATTCAGTTTTATAGACTATTGCTTTACCTGATTTATTTTAATAGGAGCGAGGCAACATTGTCAGAGGAGCCACATGTAGATAGGTTGGGAAACATAAGAGAACCTCAACCAGAAATAGATACCCAGGTATGTAATTTTATAAAATTCTTTAGTACATTAATCTATCCATTTATTGAAACTGCTTATGGCAGCATGAGGTAAAAGAAGGGAGCAAACCCTAATCAGTATGCCAATTAGACACTCCCACAGTCACCAATACCAATCCAATTTAGAGTTTGAAATGTCAAAGGAAACATGAGCTTATTGAAAAAATGTAAATACAAAACAATATGGGCAGGTCCGACAATGGGCTTTTTGAGCCCAGTGGTGAGGAAACACACAAACCTCTGCACTACACTGTTCTTCAGTCTTTAAAGAGATCTGTTAAAATAATTTAAATTATTTATTAATGGCAAGTTGCATTGTCTGCATACATTATTAGTTCCCTGTATGGATGCATGTTTTCCTCCTCACAGTTTATAGACAGTCTGTTAAATCAATCAATCAAATTGGTTTTGTATTAGAATGCCTGAGTCTGCATTGTTTTTATTAATGCTGGGACAGGCAATGGCTATGTGACATGATAAATAATGCTTTAACTTAGTTCTGAAGCATAAAATACAGTAACAGTGTTTATATACATGCATTATTACTGTTCATAGTTGTATATATATATATATATATATATATATATATATATATATATATATATATATATATATATATATATATATATATATATATATATATATTGTGGTCTCCCGGCCGGGACGCAGGAGAACCGGAGGAGGGCTCGTGCTTCCTCCAGACCGTGAGAGGGATGTCCGCCCTGGGTATAGGGGCCTCGGGTAAAGGGCTTGGAAGCCCAGCCCTGTAGGGGACCTCGGTGGCCACCGCCAGGCGGCGCCAATGCCGAGTATCCCGCGGTGGGACCCGGTCGGGGCTGGAGCCCAGCTGGGACGCCCAGGAGGACCGGAGGAGGGCTTGTGCCTCCTCCAGACGCAAGGGGCGATCGCCCTGGCTGTATTGGGGCCACGGGTAGAGGGCTTGGAAGCCCAGCCCTGTAGGGACCCGTGGCCACCGCCAGGCCGCGCCCCGGTGTCTGAGGAACCCTGGAGCCCAGCACTTCTGCCACACCAGGAAGTGCTGGGGATAAGAAGACAGGAGACACCAGGACGACTTCCAGGTGCACAGCCGGCACTTCTGCCACATAGGGGTGTGTCCTTGAGGGAGTGCCAGGAAGCAGCTGGAGCCCATCCGGGTTCCCATATAAGGGGCCGCCTCCCTTCAGTCGATAGTGGGTCGGATGTCAAAGAGAGGCACAGTGACTGAGAGTGTGGCCTGGACTTTGGGGAATCGGTGCAAGAGGCACTGGGGTTTGTGAGCACAAATTTGTATATATTACTTGTAAGTAAACGGTGTGTGGTGGAACTATGTTTGTCCGTCTGCCTGTGTCCGGGTCCCAGTTCACAATATATATATATATATATACAGTATATATATATATATATATATATATATATATATATATAGTGGCAGATGGCGGACACAGACAGACTTGACATCGCTTTCTTCACCCAACGCACTTTTTATTTTCCACAAATATTTACAATATTTACGTGCACTCCCAGTGCATCCAGCACCGATCCCCCAAAGTCCAGGCCTCACAGTCCAATTGCCTTTCTCCTGGCCGCCTCCAGTCCTCTCTCCAGCTCCGTCCTTCTTCCACCCAACTTCTGCTACTGAATGAAGGGAGGCAGCCCCTTATATAGGAACCCGGATGGGCTCCAGCTGCTTCCCGGCATTCCTCCGCAAACACTCCGCAATCGAAATTCTACGCGTAATGGTCATAACTGGAAGCAGTTTTTCTCCATTTACTGTAATGGAGATGAGCTTCAACGCCGTGGGGGGCGGAGTTTTGTGTGACATCATCACTTCTCCCACGTAATCACGCAGTACATAGAAAACCAGGAAGACCTCAAAAAAGCGCTGAAGAAAACATGCATTATATAATTGAGAAGGCAGCGAAACAATAAGAAACGAGCTAGTGACATATACAACCATATTCATGAGTTCTGCTACTTTGGAAACAAAGCACTATGTAAACCTACACTTTAAATTTCAGTTCATAGACAGGCTGCTCATGCTTTGTAATTTAGTGCCCACCCATATAAGGTCACCGCGCAGGCAATCCAATAGCAAACTGCCACGGGTAAATATTCACGGGTGAAGGACTGTGCTTATGGAGAGGAAGATGAGATGGTCAGGGTGGTGTTTGACACAAACTCAGCGAAACTGCATGAGAAAGTTTTAAGTGCCAGGACCTAAGGTAACATTAAATACAGCCATGGACATAGCACGAGATGGCACCAGCACAGCTGGGAACCTTCGATGCATGTACACTGAGTGGCTCACGTGAACTGACGCAGTGCAGATAAAAAGCAACAGTTCCAAAGAGCGCTGAACAAAAACCGAATTACACAATTGAAAAGGCAGCAAAAAATATGTGGCGTCTGATAAGCATATTCATGAATCCAGCTACTGCGGAAACAAAGCACACGGTGGCAAAAGTTAATGTCCCGCTAAAGGAAGACAGTGTAAAAAACCCGCATGCAGTGTGTCAGGTCTCAGATAAAGAAGAAGACGAAGCTGTTTATTGATGCAGTAAGAAACGAATCGATGAATGAAAACCTGTCATCTTTACAACGATTGACAAACACGGAATGTAACTTGAACACAACACATCCTACAAATACGAACCTGACTGAAAGAAATAATGATAATCAAATCCTTGATGACAGCAACACTCAGTAACACTCAAAAACAAATACTGTATATTGACAGTCATGTTACGTTATTTTTAAAATGTTCCCTTTTCTTTTTCTAGCTTTTTAACATTAATTCTCACAGTATACGCGGGTATATATATATGTATATATATATACCCCGATCTACATACTAATAATGGATACTTTATTCGCCATCAATGATTGTTTTGGTAAAGCCATACTCAGTGTATTCATTAGATGAACGGTAAAAAGTAAGAGCGCTAGGGGAGGATGACCATTGAGGCATGCAGGCTGTAGTGCTGGCCAACTCTACCTTAATTGCGCTGATCACATTTGAAAAATATATCTTTTCAAGTTCTATTTAGTCCATATGTGTCAATCAGGGCAGGGCCACATCCGCCCGGTAATTATATCCGGCCCGCGAGAACATTTTATATACTGTATTATTGTTATTAATGGCCCGGGTATATGAAATGCTGGTAACACAATAAACTACAGATCCCATAGTGCAGCGCTCAGCTGCCTTGGCCGAACACTTACCGCTGCTAATCAAGTCTAGCTTATGATGCTGCAAGTTATTGCGACGCTAGAGTTATTGCGCACTGAGTTTGCACGGCGCTTTGGTGACTTTGAAGAACAAAAAGTCCGCTCACATGGCTCGAACCTTGTGCATGTTTGGTAGCACATATCTGTGTGAGAAGCTCTTCTCAGTGATAAAGACTAACAAAAAAGCACAAGGAGTCGCCTCACTGATGAGCACCTGCAATCCATCCTGAGAATCTCCACAACACAGAACCTCACACCATACAGAAACGAACTTGTGGCCAAAAAGATGCCAGGCGTCCAGCTTTAAAATGACATATGAGCAAAGACAACTGAATGATTTGATTTGTTATTGCACGTAAGAGCGGAGTCAACTGTTTAACAAAACAGCGATTGAAACTGATACTGAAATAGCTGTGTGTGTATATATGTAGATATGTATGTATATGTATATATATGTTTATATATGTGTGTGTGTATGTATGTATATATATATATATGTATTTGTGTGTATATATGTGTGTGTATGCATGTATGTGTGTGTATATATGTGTGTGTATATATGTAGAAAATATATTATGTATATATGTGTATATGTATAGATATGTATATATATATATGTTTATGTGTGTGTGTAATATAATATATATATATATATATATATATATAATATTGTGCCGTGCTGGCCGAGCGTGAGGGCTTGTGCCTCTCCAGACCGAGGCGCGCCCTGGCCCTGACCGGTAGGGCACGGAGCTCCCGGTCTGCGAGGCGCGCTGATGTGCGCGTTGCCGGTCTGCTGGAGTTGCTGGCCGGGGGCTGAGTGCTCCAGGGAGCAGCCCGTCCTGACAGGGCCTGGGCAGGCTCAGCCTCGGACCGTTACCGCCAGCGCGCCTCGGTGCCATCATCCCGGAGCCCGCACTTCCGCCACACCAGGAAGTGTAGGGGAAGACTTTGTGGCACCGGGAGCCGCCAGGAAGACAGCCGACACTTCCGCCACGCCTAAGGAGCAGAGGGCGAGCCTGGGGCTCATCCGCATGCCGCCCTCCAGTGAGGGGAAGTCGGAGGAAGCAGACGAGCTGGAGAGCAGGACGGAGGCGGCAGGACAAAGCACAGAGACTGTGGGCCCTGGACTTTGGGGGAATCAGTGCCAAGGGCGCTGGGGTTGTGAGTGCACGTGACTTTTGTAAATAAACAGTGTGTTGGGCAAAATATGCTGTCCGTCTGTCTGTGCCGGGTTTCACAATATATATATGACAACAACACTCATCACTCACAACAGTGACAAAACAATTACATTGACAATCAGGTTACGTTATTTTCAAAATGTTCTTCTTTTCATTGCTTCTTTAACACTACTTCTCGCATAAGCGCGGGTATTTTGATAGTATATATATATATATATATATATATATATATATATATATATATATATTAGTGAAGGCTGCCCGCACAGACAGACGGACAACATTGTTTCACCCAACACACTATTTATTGTCACTAATATTATTTACAATTGTGCTCACGGGACCCCCAGTGCCTCCTCAGACCGATTTCCCAAGTCCAGGCCCACAGTCTCTGTGCCTTCCTGGCCGCCTCCAGTCCTTCCTCTTGCTCAGTCCACTTCCACCGACTTCCACCCTGACTGGAGGAGGCGGCCCTAACAAGGCTCCCGGATGAGCCCCAGGTGCTTTCCGCCATCTGCCCTTGGCCACGCCCAGCTGGCAGGGAAGTGTCGGCTGCCTTCCTGGCAGCTCTCCGGCGCCACACAAAACCCCGCACTCCTGGTGGCGGAAGTGCCGGCTCCTGATCAGGCCGTCGTGGCCACGGTCCCGGGCTGGCAAGCCGTAGAGTGCCCCTGCGGCCCTCTGGAACCTCAGC